>NW_027522498.1:56912-112907 GCF_052094955.1 Ictidomys tridecemlineatus | reverse complement strand
GTTCTTCTAGGTTAAACCGTTCGTTTGCAGTAACCGTTTTCATTTTTAGGTTTCACTCTGTTTTCTCCTATAGGGATACATGTATTTGGAACTCTAAATCAAACACGGTTTGTGCTAGCTCTTTGAAACTTGACACAATAAAGCAGTTTCAAGTTCTATCTCTATGCTTTGTTTGTTGTTGATGTAGCCCTAAGCAGAGACTGGCGAAAATCACTTCCATGGAAAGGGGTTGCCAAGCTTCCAAAAAACTACGAGTTTCCTGAAATCTCAGCCAACATTTTTTCACCCAATCTTGATGATTCTTTCAGGTAATGATCAGTACACCAAAACCACTTGGCTCACCAAATTTCGTTCTTCTAGGTTAAACCGTTCGTTTGCAGTAACCGTTTTCATTTTTAGGTTTCACTCTGTTTTCTCCTATAGGGATACATGTATTTGGAACTCTAAATCAAACACGGTTTGTGCTAGCTCTTTGAATCTTGACACAATAAAGCAGTTTCAAGTTCTATCTGTATGCTTTGTTTGCTGTTGATGTATCCTTAAGCAGAGACTGGCGAAAATCACTTTCATGGAAAGGGGTTGCCAAGCTTTCAAAAAACTACGAGTTCCCTCAAATCTCAGCAAACATTTTTTCACCCAATTTTGATGGTTCTTTCAGGTAATGATCAGTACACCAAAACCACTTGGCTCACCAAATTTCGTTATTCTAGATTAAACCGTTCGTTTGCAGTAACCGTTTTCATTTTTAGGTTTCACTCTGTTTTCTCCTATAGGGATACATGTATTTGGAACTCTAAATCAAACACGGTTTGTGCTAGCTCTTTGAAACTTGACACAATAAAGCAGTTTCAAGTTCTATCTCTATGCTTTGTTTGCTGTTGATGTAGCCCTAAGCAGAGACTGGCGAAAATCACTTTCATGGAAAGGGGTTGCCAAGCTTCCAAAAAACTACGAGTTGCCTGAAATCTCAGCAAACATTTTTTCACCCAATCTTGATGATTCTTTCAGGTATTGATCAGTACACCAAAACCACTTGGCTCACCAAATTTCGTTCTTCTAGGTTAAACCGTTCGTTTGCAGTAACCGTTTTCATTTTGAGGTTTCACTCTGTTTTCTCCATGTATTTGGAACGCTAAATCAAACAAGGTTTGTGCTAGCTCTTTGAAACTTGACACAATAAAGCAGTTTCAAGTTCTATCTCTATGCTTTCTTTGCTCTTGATGTAGCCCTAATCAGAGACTGGCGAAAATCACTTTCATGGAAAGGGGTTGCCAAGCTTCCAAAAAACTACGAGTTGC
Source organism: Ictidomys tridecemlineatus (assembly GCF_052094955.1). Lineage (NCBI taxonomy): Eukaryota > Metazoa > Chordata > Mammalia > Rodentia > Sciuridae > Ictidomys > Ictidomys tridecemlineatus. The sequence goes on along the minus strand of NW_027522498.1, from coordinate 111,609 downwards.
CTGAAATCTCAGCCAACATTTTTTCACCCAATCTTGATGATTCTTTTAGGTAATGATCAGTACACCAAAACCACTTGGCTCACCAAATTTCGTTCTTCTAGGTTAAACCGTTCGTTTACAGTAACCGTTTTCATTTTTAGGTTTCACTCTGTTTTCTCCTATAGGGATACATGTATTTGGAACTCTAAATCAAACACGGTTTGTGCTAGCTCTTTGAAACTTGACACAATAAAGCAGTTTCAACTTCTATCTGTATGCTTTGTTTGCTGTTGATGTAGCCCTAAGCAGAGACTGGCGAAAATCACTTTCATGGAAAGGGGTTGCCAAGCTTCCAAAAAACTACGAGTTCCCTCAAATCTCAGCAAACATTTTTTCACCCAATCTTGATGATTCTTTCAGGTAATAATCAGTACACCAAAACCACTTGGCTCACCAAATTTCGTTCTTCTAGGTTAAACCGTTCGTTTGCAGTAACTGTTTTCATTTTTAGGTTTCACTCTGTTTTCTCCTATAGGGATACATGTATTTGGAACTCTAAATCAAACACGGTTTGTGCTAGCTCTTTGAAACTTGACACAATAAAGCAGTTTCAAGTTCTATCTCTATGCTTTGTTTGCTGTTGATGTAGCCCTAAGCAGAGACTGGGGAAAATCACTTTCATGGAAAGGGGTTGCCAAGCTTCCAAAAAACTACGAGTTTCCTGAAATCTCAGCCAACATTTTTTCACCCAATCTTGATGATTCTTTCAGGTAATGATCAGTACACCAAAACCACTTGGCTCACCAAATTTCGTTCTTGTAGGTTAAACCGTTCGTTTGCAGTAACCGTTTTCATTTTTAGGTTTCACTCTGTTTTCTCCTTTAGGGATACATGTATTTGGAACTCTAAATCAAACACGGTTTGTGCTAGCTCTTTGTAACTTGACACAATAAAGCAGTTTCAAATTCTATCTCTATGCTTTCTTTGCTGTTGATGTAGCCCTAAGCAGAGACTGGCGAAAATCACTTTCATGGAAAGGGGTTGCCAAGCTTCCAAAAAACTACGAGTTGCCTGAAATCTCAGCCAACATTTTTTCACCCAATCTTGATGATTCTTTTAGGTAATGATCAGTACACCAAAACCACTTGGCTCACCAAATTTCGTTCTTCTAGGTTAAACCGTTCGTTTGCAGTAACCGTTTTCATTTTTAGGTTTCACTCTGTTTTCTCCTATAGGGATACATGTATTTGGAACTCTAAATCAAACACGGTTTGTGCTAGCTCTTTGAAACTTGAAACAATAAAGCAGTTTCAACTTCTATCTGTATGCTTTGTTGGCTGTTGATGTAGCCCTAAGCAGAGACTGGCGAAAATCACTTTCATGGAAAGGGGTTGCCATGATTTCAAAAAACTACGAGTTGCCTGAAATCTTAGCCAACATTTTTTCACCCAATCTTGATGATTCTTTCAGGTAATAATCAGTACACCAAAACCACTTGGCTCACCAAATTTCGTTCTTCTAGGTTAAACCGTTCGTTTGCAGTAACCGTTTTCATTTTTAGGTTTCACTCTGTTTTCTCCTATAGGGATACATGTATTTGGAACTCTAAATCAAACACGGTTTGTGCTAGCTCTTTGAAACTTGACACAATAAAGCAGTTTCAAGTTCTATCTCTATGCTTTGTTTGCTGTTGATGTAGCCCTAAGCAGAGACTGGCGAAAATCACTTCCATGGAAAGGGGTTGCCAAGCTTCCAAAAAACTACGTTTCCTGAAATCTCAGCCAACATTTTTTCACCCAATCTTGATGATTCTTTCAGGTAATGATCAGTACACCAAAACCACTTGGCTCACCAAATTTCGTTCTTCTAGGTTAAACCGTTCGTTTGCAGTAACCGTTTTCATTTTTAGGTTTCACTCTGTTTTCTCCTATAGGGATACATGTATTTGGAACTCTAAATCAAACACGGTTTGTGCTAGCTCTTTGAATCTTGACACAATAAAGCAGTTTCAAGTTCTATCTGTATGCTTTGTTTGCTGTTGATGTATCCTTAAGCAGAACTGGCGAAAATCACTTTCATGGAAAGGGGTTGCCAAGCTTTCAAAAAACTACGAGTTGCCTGAAATCTCAGCAAACATTTTTTCACCCAATCTTGATGGTTCTTTCAGGTAATGATCAGTACACCAAAACCACTTGGCTCACCAAATTTCGTTATTCTAGATTAAACCGTTCGTTTGCAGTAACCGTTTTCATTTTAGGTTTCACTCTGTTTTCTCCTATAGGGATACATGTATTTGGAACTCTAAATCAAACACGGTTTGTGCTAGCTCTTTGAAACTTGACACAATAAAGCAGTTTCAAGTTCTATCTCTATGCTTTGTTTGCTGTTGATGTAGCCCTAAGCAGAGACTGGCGAAAATCACTTTCATGGAAAGGGGTTGCCAAGCTTCCAAAAAACTACGAGTTGCCTGAAATCTCAGCAAACATTTTTTCACCCAATCTTGATGATTCTTTCAGGTATTGATCAGTACACCAAAACCACTTGGCTCACCAAATTTCGTTCTTCTAGGTTAAACCGTTCGTTTGCAGTAACCGTTTTCATTTTGAGGTTTCACTCTGTTTTCTCCATGTATTTGGAACGCTAAATCAAACACGGTTTGTGCTAGCTCTTTGAAACTTGACACAATAAAGCAGTTTCAAGTTCTATCTCTATGCTTTCTTTGCTCTTGATGTAGCCCTAATCAGAGACTGGCGAAAATCACTTTCATGGAAAGGGGTTGCCAAGCTTACAAAAAACTACGAGTTGCCTGAAATCTCAGCCAACATTTTTTCACCCAATCTTGATGATTCTTTTAGGTAATGATCAGTACACCAAAACCACTTGGCTCACCAAATTTCGTTCTTCTAGGTTAAACCGTTCGTTTGCAGTAACCGTTTTCATTTTTAGGTTTCACTCTGTTTTCTCCTATAGGGATACATGTATTTGGAACTCTAAATCAAACACGGTTTGTGCTAGCTCTTTGAATCTTGACACAATAAAGCAGTTTCAAGTTCTATCTGTATGCTTTGTTTGCTGTTGATGTATCTCTAAGCAGAGACTGGCGAAAATCACTTTCATGGAAAGGGGTTGCCAAGCTTCCAAAAAACTACGAGTTGCCTGAAATCTCAGCAAACATTTTTTCACCCAATCTTGATGATTATTTCAGGTAATGATCAGTACACCAAAGCCACTTGGCTCACCAAATTTCGTTCTTCTGGATTACACCGTTCGTTTGCAGTAACCGTTTTCATTTTTAGGTTTCACTCTGTTTTCTCCTATAGGGATACATGTATTTGGAACTCTAAATCAAACACGGTTTGTGCTAGCTCTTTGAAACTTGACACAATAAAGCAGTTTCAAGTTCTATCTCTATGCTTTGTTTGCTGTTGATGTAGCCATAAGCAGAGACTGGCGAAAATCACTTTCATGGAAAGGGGTTGCCAAGCTTCCAAAAAACTACGAGTTGCCTGAAATCTCAGCAAACATTTTTTCACCCAATCTTGATGATTCTTTCAGGTAATGATCAGTACACCAAAACGACTTGGCTCACCAAATTTCGTTCTTCTAGGTTAAACCGTTCGTTTGCAGTAACCGTTTTCATTTTTAGGTTTCACTCTGTTTTCTCCTATAGGGATACATGTATTTGGAACGCTAAATCAAACATGGTTTGTGCTAGCTCTTTGAAACTTGACACAATAAAGCAGTTTCAAGTTCTATCTCTATGCTTTGTTTGCTGTTGATGTAGCCCTAAGCAGAGACTGGCGAAAATCCCTTTCATGGAAAGGGGTTGCCAAGCTTCCAAAAAACTACGAGTTTCCTGAAATCTCAGCCAACATTTTTTCACCCAATCTTGATGATTCTTTCAGGTAATCATCAGTACACCAAAACCACTTGGCTCACCAAATTTCGTTCTTCTAGGTTAAACCGTTCGTTTGCAGTAACCGTTTTCATTTTGAGGTTTCACTCTGTTTTCTCCTATAGGGATACATGTATTTGGAACTCTAAATCAAACACGGTTTGTGCTAGCTCTTTGAATCTTGACACAATAAAGCAGTTTCAAGTTCTATCTGTATGCTTTGTTTGCTGTTGATGTATCCCTAAGCAGAGACTGGCGAAAATCACTTTCATGGAAAGGGGTTGCCAAGCTTCCAAAAAACTACGAGTTGCCTGAAATCTCGGCAAACATTTTTTCACCCAATCTTGATGATTCTTTCAGGTAATGATCAGTACACCAAAACCACTTGGCTCTCCAAATTTCGTTCTTCTAGATTACACCGTTCGTTTGCAGTAACCGTTTTCATTTTGAGGTTTCACTCTGTTTTCTCCTATAGGGATACATGTATTTGGAACTCTAAATCAAACACGGTTTGGGCTAGCTCTTTGAAACTTGACACAATAAAGCAGTTTCAAGTTCTATCTCTATGCTTTGTTTGCTGTTGATGTAGCCCTAAGCAGAGACTGGCGAAAATCACTTTCATTTAAAGAGGTTGCCAAACTTCCAAAAAACTACGAGTTGCCTGAAATCTCAGCAAACATTTTTTCACCCAATCTTGATGATTCTTTCAGGTAATAATCAGTACACCAAAACCACTTGGCTCACCAAATTTCGTTCTTCTAGGTTAAACCGTTCGTTTGCAGTAACCGTTTTCATTTTTAGGTTTCACTCTGTTTTCTCCTATAGGGATACATGTATTTGTAACGCTAAATCAAACACGGTTTGTGCTAGCTCTTTGAAAGTTGACACTATAAAGCAGTTTCAAGTTCTATCTCTATGCTTCTTTTGCTGTTGATGTAGCCCTAAGCAGAGACTGGCGAAAATCCCTTTCATGGAAAGGGTTTGCCAAGCTTCCAAAAAACTACGAGTTGCCTGAAATCTCAGCAAACATTTTTTCACCCAATCTTGATGATTCTTTCAGGTAATGATCAGTACACCAAAACCACTTGGCTCACCAAATTTCGTTATTCTAGGTTAAACCGTTCGTTTGCAGTAACCGTTTTCATTTTGAGGTTTCACTCTGTTTTCTCCATGTATTTGGAACGCTAAATCAAACACGGTTTGTGCTAGCTCTTTGAAACTTGACACAATAAAGCAGTTTCAAGTTCTATCTCTATGCTTTCTTTGCTCTTGATGTAGCCCGAATCAGAGACTGGCGAAAATCACTTTCATGGAAAGGGGTTGCCAAGCTTACAAAAAACTACGAGTTGCCTGAAATCTCAGCCAACATTTCTTCACCCAATCTTGATGATTCTTTTAGGTAATGATCAGTACACCAAAACCACTTGGCTCACCAAATTTCGTTCTTCTAGGTTAAACCGTTCGTTTGCAGTAACCGTTTTCATTTTTAGGTTTCACTCTGTTTTCTCCTATAGGGATACATGTATTTGGAACTCTAAATCAAACACGGTTTGTGCTAGCTCTTTGAAACTTGACACAATAAAGCAGTTTCAACTTCTATCTGTATGCTTTGTTTGCTGTTGATGTAGCCCTAAGCAGAGACTGGCGAAAATCACTTTCATGGAAAGGGGTTGCCAAGCTTCCAAAAAACTACGAGTTCCCTCAAATCTCAGCAAACATTTTTTCACCCAATCTTGATGATTCTTTCAGGTAATAATCAGTACACCAAAACCACTTGGCTCACCAAATTTCGTTCTTCTAGGTTAAACCGTTCGTTTGCAGTAACCGTTTTCATTTTTAGGTTTCACTCTGTTTTCTCCTATAGGGATACATGTATTTGGAACTCTAAATCAAACACGGTTTGTGCTAGCTCTTTGAAACTTGACACAATAAAGCAGTTTCAAGTTCTATCTCTATGTTTTGTTTGCTGTTGATGTAGCCCTAAGTAGAGACTGGCGAAAATCACTTTCATGGAAAGGGGTTGCCAAGCTTCCAAAAAACTACGAGTTTCCTGAAATCTCAGCCAACATTTTTTCACCCAATCTTGATGATTCTTTCAGGTAATAATCAGTACACCAAAACCACTTGGCTCACCAAATTTCGTTCTTCTAGGTTAAACCGTTCGTTTGCAGTAACCGTTTTCATTTTTAGGTTTCACTCTGTTTTCTCCTATAGGGATACATGTATTTGGAACTCTAAATCAAACACGGTTTGTGCTAGCTCTTTGAAACTTGACACAATAAAGCAGTTTCAAGTTCTATCTCTATGCTTTGTTTGCTGTTGATGTAGCCCTAAGCAGAGACTGGCGAAAATCACTTTCATGGAAAGGGGTTGCCAAGCTTCCAAAAACCTACGAGTTTCCTGAAATCTCAGCCAACATTTTTTCACCCAATCTTGATGATTCTTTCAGGTAATGATCAGTACACCATAACCACTTGGCTCACCAAATTTCGTTCTTCTAGGTTAAACCGTTCGTTTGCAGTAACCGTTTTCATTTTTAGGTTTCACTCTGTTTTCTCCTATAGGGATACATGTATTTGGAACGCTAAATCAAACATGGTTTGTGCTAGCTCTTTGAAACTTGAAACAATAAAGCAGTTTCAAGTTCTATCTCTATGCTTTGTTTGCTGTTGATGTAGCCCTAAGCAGAGACTGGCGAAAATCCCTTTCATGGAAAGGGGTTGCCAAGCTTCCAAAAAACTACGAGTTGCCTGAAATCTCAGCAAACATTTTTTCACCCAATCTTGATGATTCTTTCAGGTAATGATCAGTACACCAAAACCACTTGGCTCACCAAATTTCGTTCTTCTAGGTTAAACCGTTCGTTTGCAGTAACCGTTTTCATTTTGAGGTTTCACTCTGTTTTCTCCTATAGGGATACATGTATTTGGAACTCTAAATCAAACACGGTTTGTGCTAGCTCTTTGAATCCTGACACAATAAAGCAGTTTCAAGTTCTATCTCTATGCTATGTTTGCTGTTGATGTAGACCTAAACAGAGACTGGCGAAAATCACTTTCATGGAAATGGGTTGCCAAGCTTCCAAAAAACTACGAGTTGCCTGAAATCTTAGCAAAGATTTTTTCACCCAATCTTGATGATTCTTTCAGGTAATGATCAGTACACCAAAACCACTTGGCTCACCAAATTTCGTTCTTCTAGGTTACACCGTTCGTTTGCAGTAACCGTTTTCATTTTTAGGTTTCACTCTGTTTTCTCCTATAGGGATACATGTATTTGGAACCCTAAATCAAACACGGTTTGTTTTAGCTCTTTGAAACTTGACACAATAAAGCAGTTTCAAGTTCTATCTCTATGGTTTTTTTGCTATTGATGTAGCCCTAAGCAGACACTGGCGAAGATCACTTTCATGGAAAGGGGTTGCCAAGCTTCCAAAAAACTACGAGTTGCCTGAAATCTCAGCAAACATTTTTTCACCCAATCTTGATGATTCTTTCAGGTAATGGTCAGTACACCAAAACCACTTGGCTCACCAAATTTCGTTCTTCTAGGTTAAACCGTTCGTTTGCAGTAACCGTTTTCATTTTTAGGTTTCACTCTGTTTTCTCCTATAGGGATACATGTATTTGGAACTCTAAATCAAACACGGTTTGTGCTAGCTCTTTGAAACTTGACACAATAAAGCAGTTTCAACTTCTATCTGTATGCTTTGTTTGCTGTTGATGTAGCCCTAAGCAGAGACTGGCGAAAATCACTTTCATGGAAAGGGGTTGCCAAGCTTCCAAAAAACTACGAGTTCCCTCAAATCTCAGCAAACATTTTTTCACCCAATCTTGATGATTCTTTCAGGTAATGATCAGTACACCAAAACCACTTGGCTCACCAAATTTCGTTTTTCTAGGTTAAACCGTTCGTTTGCAGTAACCGTTTTCATTTTTAGGTTTCACTCTGTTTTCTCCTATAGGGATACATGTATTTGGAACTCTAAATCAAACACGGTTTGTGCTAGCTCTTTGAAACTTGACACAATAAAGCAGTTTCAAGTTCTATCTCTATAGTTTGTTTGCTGTTGATGTAGCCCTAAGCAGAGACTGGCGAAAATCTCTTTCATGGAAAGGGGTTGCCAAGCTTCCAAAAAACTACGAGTTGCCTGAAATCTCAGCAAACATTTTTTCACCCAATCTTGATGATTCTTTCAGGTAATGATCAGCACACCAAAACCACTTGGCTCACCAAATTTCGTTCTTCTAGGTTAAACTGTTCGTTTGCGGTAACCGTTTTCATTTTTAGGTTTCACTCTGTTTTCTCCTATAGGGATACATGTATTTGGAACTCTAAATCAAACACGGTTTGTGCTAGCTCTTTGAAACTTGACACAATAAAGCAGTTTCAAGTTCTATCTCTATGCTATGTTTGCTGTTGATGTAGCCCTAATCAGAGACTGGCGAAAATCACTTTCATGGAAAGGGGTTGCCAAGCTTCCAAAAAACTACAAGTTGCCTGAAATCTCAGCAAATATTTTTTTTCCCAATCTTGATGATTCTTTCAAGTAATGATCAGTACACCAAAACCACTTGGCTCAGCAAATTTCGTTCATCTAGGTTAAACCGTTAGTTTGCAGTAAACGTTTTCATTTTTAGGTTTCACTCTGTTTTCTCCTATAGGGATACATGTATTTGGAACTCTAAATCAAACACGGTTTGTGCTAGCTCTTTGAAACTTGACATAATAAAGGAGTTTCACGTTTTATCTCTATGGTTTGTTTGCTGTTTATGTAGCCCTAAGCAGAGACTGGCGAAAATCTCTTTCATGGAATGGGGTTGCCAAGCTGCCAAAAAACTACGAGTTGCCTGAAATCTCAGCAAACATTTTTTCACCCTATCTTGATGATTCTTTCAGGTAATGATCAGTACACCAAAACCACTTGGCTCACCAAATTTCGTTCTTTTAGGTTAAACTGTTCGTTTGCAGTAACCGTTTTCATTTTTAGGTTTCAATCTGTTTTCTCCTATAGGGATACATATATTTGGAACTCTAAATCAAACACGGTTTGTGCTAGCTCTTTGAAACTTGGCACAATAAAGCAGTTTCAAGTTATATCTCTATGGTTTTTTGCTGTTGATGTAGCCCTATGCAGAGACTCGCGAAAATCACTTTCATGGAAACGGGTTGCCAAGCTTCCAAAAAACTACAATTTGCCTGAAATTTCAGCCAACATTTTTTCACCCAATCTTGATGATCCTTTCAGGTAATGATCAGTACACCAAAACCACTTGGCTCACCAAATTTCATTGTTCTAGGTTAAATCGTTCATTCGCAGTAACCGTTTTCATTTTTAGGTTTCACTCTGTTTCCTCCTATAGGGATACATGTATTTGGAACTCTAAATCAAACACGGTTTTTGCCATCTCTTTGAAACTTGACACAAGAAAGCAGTTTCTAGTTCTATCTCTATGGTTTGTTTGCTGTTGATGTATCCCTAAGCAGAGACTGGCGAAAATCACTCTCATTGAAAGGGGTTGCCAAGCTTACAAAAAACTACGAGTTGCCTGAAATCTCAGCAAACATTTTTTCACCCAATCTTGATGATTCTTTCAGGTAAAGATCAGTACACCAAAACAACTTGGATCACCAAATTTCGTTCTTCTAGTTTAAACTGTTCGTTTGCAGTAACCGTTTTCATTTTTAGGTTTCACTCGGTTTTCTCCTATAGGGATACATGTATATTGAACTCCAAATAAAACATGGTTTGTGCTAGCTCTTTGAAACTTGACACAATAAAGCAGTTTCAAGTTCTATCTCTATGGTTTTTTTGCTGTTGATGTAGCCCTAAGCAGAAATTGGCGAAAATCACTTTCATTTAAAGGGGTTGCCAAGCTTCCAAAAAACTACGAGTTGCCTGAAATCCCAGCAAACATTTTTTCACCCAATGTTGATGATGCTTTCACGTAATGATCAGTACACCAAAACCACTTGGCTCACCAAATTTCGTTCTTCTAGGTTTAACCGTTCGTTTGCAGTAATCGTTTTCATTTTTAGGTTTCACTCTGTTTTCTCCTATAGGGATACATGTATTTGGAACTCTAAATGAAACACGGTTTTTGCTAGCTCTTTGAAACTTGACACAACAAAGCAGTTTCAAGTTCTATCTCTATAGTTTGTTGCTGTTGATGTAGCCCTAAGCAGAGAGTGGCGAAAATCACTTTCATGGAAAGGGGTTGCCAAGCTTCCAAAAAACTACGAGTTGCCTGAAATCTCAGCAAACATTTTTTCACCCAATCTTGATGATTCTTTCAGGTAAAGATCAGTACACCAAAACCACTTGGATCACCAAATTTCGTTCTTCTAGTTTAAACTGTTCGTTTGCAGTAACCGTTTTCATTTTTAGGTTTCATTCTGTTTTCTCCTATAGGGATACATGTATTTTGAACTCCAAATCAAACACGGTTTGTGCAAGCTCTTTGAACCTTGACACAATAAAGCAGTTTCAAGTTCTATCTCTATGGTTTTTTTGCTGTTGATGTAGCCCTATGCAGAAATTGGCGAAAATCACTTTCATTTAAAGGGGTTGCCAAGCTTCCAAAAAACTACGAGTTGCCTGAAATCCCAGCAAACATTTTTTCACCCAATGTTGATGATGCTTTCACTTAATGATCAGTACACCAAAACCACTTGGCTCACCAAATTTCGTTCGTCTAGGTTTAACCGTTCGTTTGCAGTAATCGTTTTCATTTTTAGGTTTCACTCTGTTTTCTCCTATAGGGATACATGTATTTGGAACTCTAAATGAAACACGGTTTTTGCTAGCTCTTTGAAACTTGACACAATAAAGCAGTTTCAAGTTCTATCTCTATAGTTTGTTGCTGTTGATGTAGCCTTAAGCAGAGAGTGGCGAAAATCACTTTCATGGAAAGGGGTTGCCAAGCTTCCAAAAAACTACAAGTTGCCTGAAATCTCAGCAAACATTTTTTCACCCAATCTTGATGATTCTATCAGGTAATGATCAGTACACCAAAACCACTTGGCTCACCAAATTTCATTCTTCTAGGTTAAACCGTTCGTTTGCAGTAACCGTTTTCATTTTTAGGTTTCACTCTGTTTTCTCCTATTTAGATACATGTATTTGGAACTCTAAATCAAACACGGTTTGTGCTAGCTCTTTGAAACTTGACAAATAAAGCTGTTTCAAGTTCTATCTCTATGATTTGTTTGTTGTTGATGTAGCCCTCAGCAGACACTGGTGAAAATCACTTTCATGGAAAGGGGTTGCCAGGCTTCCAAAAAACTATGAGTTGCATGATATCTCAGCAAACATTTTTTCACCCAATCTTGATGATTCTTTCAGGTAATGATCAGTACAACAAAACCACTAGGCTCACCAAATTTCGTTCTTCTAGGTGAAACCGTTCGTTTGAAGTAACCGTTTTCATTTTTAGGTTTCACTCTGTTTTCTCCTATAGGGATTCATGTATTTGGAACTCTAAATCAAACACAGTTTGTGCTAGCTCTTTGAAACTTGACACAATAAAGGAGTTTCAAGTTCTATCTCTATGGTTTGTTTGCTGTTTATGTAGCCCTAAGCAGAGACTGGCGAAAATCTCTTTCATGGAATGGGGTTGCCAAGCTGCCACAAAACAACGAGTTGCCTGAAATCTCAGCAAACATTTTTTCCACCCTATCTTGATGACTCTTTCAGGTAATGATCAGTACACCAAAACCACTTGGCTCACCAAATTTCGTTCTTTTAGGTTAAACTGTTCGTTTGCAGTAACCGTTTTCATTTTTAGGTTTCAATCTGTTTTCTCCTATAGGGATACATATATTTGGAACTCTAAATCAAACACGGTTTGTGCTCGCTCTTTGAAACTTGGCACAATAAAGCAGTTTCAAGGTCTATCTCTATGGTTTTTTGCTGTTGATGTAGCCCTATGCAGAGACTCGCGAAAATCACTTTCATGGAAAGGGGTTGCCAAGCTTCCAAAAAACTACAATTTGCCTGAAATTTCAGTCAACATTTTTTCACCCAATCTTGATGATTCTTTCAGGTAATGATCAGTACACCAAAACCACTTCGCTCACCAAATTTCGTTCTTCTAGGTAAAACCGTTCGTTTGGAGTAACCGTTTTCATTTTTAGGTTTCACTCTGTTTCCTCCTATAGGGATACATGTATTTGGAACTCTAAATCAAACAGGGTTTTTGCTATCTCTTTGAAACTTGACACAAGAAAGCAGTTTCTAGTTCTATCTCTATGGTTTGTTTGCTGTCGATGTATCCCTAAGCAGAGACTGGCGAAAATCACTCTCATTGAAAGGGGTTGCCAAGCTTCCAAAAAACTACGAGTTGCCTGACATCTCAGCAAACATTTTTTCACCCAATCTTGATGATTCTTTCAGGTAAAGATCAGTACACCAAAACCACTTGGCTCACCAAATTTCGTTCTTCTAGTTTAAACTGTTCGTTTGCAGTAACCGTTTTCAATTTTAGGTTTCACTCTGTTTTCTCCTATAGGGATACATGTATTTTGAACTCCAAATCAAACATGGTTTGTGCTAGCTCTTTGAAACTTGACACAATAAAGCAGTTTCAAGTTCTATCTCTATGTTTTTTTTTGCTGTTGATGTAGCCCTATGCAGAAATTGGCGAAAATCACTTTCATTTAAAGGGGTTGCCAAGCTTCCAAAAAACTACGAGTTGCCTGAAATCCCAGCAAACATTTTTTTACCCAATGTTGATGATGCTTTCACGTAATGATCAGTACACCAAAACCACTTGGCTCACCAAATTTCGTTCGTCTATGTTTAACCGTTCGTTTGCAGTAATCGTTTTCATTTTTAGGTTTCACTCTGTTTTCTCCTATAGGGACACATGTATTTGGAACTCTAAATGAAACACGGTTTTTGCTAGCTCTTTGAAACTTGACACAATAAAGCAGTTTCAAGTTCTATCTCTATAGTTTGTTGCTGTTGATGTAGCCTTAAGCAGAGAGTGGCGAAAATCACTTTCATGGAAAGGGGTTGCCAAGCTTCCAAAAAACTACAAGTTGCCTGAAATCTCAGCAAACATTTTTTCACCCAATCTTGATGATTCTATCAGGTAATGATCAGTACACCAAAACCACTTGGCTCACCAAATTTCATTCTTCTAGGTTAAACCGTTCGTTTGCAGTAACCGTTTTCATTTTTAGGTTTCACTCTGTTTTCTCCTATGGGGATACATGTATTTGGAACTCTAAATCAAACACGGTTTGTGCTAGCTCTTTGAAACTTGACAAATAAAGCTGTTTCAAGTTCTATCTCTATGATTTGTTTGTTGTTGATGTAGCCCTCAGCAGACACTGGTGAAAATCACTTTCATGGAAAGGGGTTGCCAGGCTTCCACAAAACTATGAGTTGCATGATATCTCAGCAAACATTTTTTCACCCAATCTTGATGATTCTTTCAGGTAATGATCAGTACAACAAAACCATTAGGCTCACCAAATTTCGTTCTTCTTTGTGAAACCGTTCGTTTGAAGTAACCGTTTTCATTTTTAGGTTTCATTCTGTTTTCTCCTATATGGATTCATGTATTTGGAACTCTAAATCAAACACGGTTTGTGCTAGCTCTTGAAACTTGACACAATAAAGGAGTTTCAAGTTCTATCTCTATGGTTTGTTTGCTGTTTATGTAGCCCTAAGCAGAGACTGGCGAAAATCTCTTTCATGGAATGGGGTTGCCAAGCTGCCAAAAAACTACGAGTTGCCTGAAATCTCAGCAAACATTTTTTCACCCTATCTTGATGATTCTTTCAGGTAATGATCAGTACACCAAAACCACTTCGCTCACCAAATTTCGTTCTTTTAGGTTAAACTGTTCGTTTGCAGTAACCGTTTTCATTTTTAGGTTTCAATCTGTTTTCTCCTATAGGGATACATATATTTGGAACTCTAAATCAAACACGGTTTGTGCTAGCTCTTTGAAACTTGGCACAATAAAGCAGTTTCAAGTTCTTTCTCTATGGTTTGTTTGCTGTTGATGTAGCCCTAAGCAGAGACTGGCGAAAATCTCTTTCATGGAAAGGGGTTGCCAAACTTCCAAAAAACTACGAGTTGCCTTAAATCTCAGCAAACATTTTTTCACCCAATCTTGATGATTCTTTCAGGTAATGATCAGTACACCAAAACCACTTCGCTCACCAAATTTCGTTCTTTTAGGTTAAACCGTTCGTTTGGAGTAACCGTTTTCATTTTTAGGTTTCACTCTGTTTCCTCCTATAGGGATACATGTATTTGGAACTCTAAATCAAACAGGGTTTTTGCTATCTCTTTGAAACTTGAAACAAGAAAGCAGTTTCTAGTTCTATCTCTATGGTTTGTTTGCTGTTGATGTATCCCTAAGCAGAGACTGGCGAAAATCACTCTCATGGAAACGGGTTGCCAAGCTTCCAAAAAACTACGAGTTGCCTGAAATCTCAGCAAACATTTTTTCACCCAATCTTGATGATACTTTCAGGTAAAGATCAGTACACCAAAACCACTTGGATCACCAAATTTCGTTCTTCTAGTTTAAACTGTTCGTTTGCAGTAACCGTTTTCATTTTTAGGTTTCACTCTGTTTTCTCCTATAGGGATACATGTATTTTGAACTCCAAATCAAACACGGTTTGTGCTAGCTCTTTGAAACTTGACACAATAAAGCAGTTTCAAGTTCTATCTCTATGGTTTTTTTGCTGTTGATGTAGCCCTATGCAGAAATTGGCGAAAATCACTTTCATTTAAAGGGGTTGCCAAGCTTCCAAAAAACTACGAGTTGCCTGAAATCCCAGCAAACATTTTTTCACCCAATGTTGATGATGCTTTCACGTAATGATCAGTACACCAAAACCACTTGGCTCACCAAATTTCGTTCGTCTAGGTTTAACCGTTCGTTTGCAGTAATCGTTTTCATTTTTAGGTTTCACTCTGTTTTCTCCTATAGGGATACATGTATTTGGAACTCTAAATTAAACACGGTTTGTGCTAGCTCTTTGAAACTTGACACAATAAAGCAGTTTCAAGTTCTATCTCTATAGTTTGTTGCTGTTGATGTAGCCTTAAGCAGAGAGTGGCGAAAATCACTTTCATGGAAAGGGGTTGCCAAGCTTCCAAAAAACTACAAGTTGCCTGAAATCTCAGCAAACATTTTTTCACCCAATCTTGATGATTCTATCAGGTAATGATCAGTACACCAAAACCACTTGGCTCACCAAATTTCATTCTTCTAGGTTAAACCGTTCGTTTGCAGTAACCGTTTTCTTTTTTAGGTTTCACTCTGTTTTCTCCTATTTAGATACATGTATTTGGAACTCTAAATCAAACACGGTTTGTGCTAGCTCTTTGAATGTTGACAAATAAAGCTGTTTCAAGTTCTATCTCTATGATTTGTTTGTTGTTGATGTAGCCCTCAGCAGACACTGGTGAAAATCACTTTCATGGAAAGGGGTTGCCAGGCTTCCACAAAACTATGAGTTGCATGATATCTCAGCAAACATTTTTTCACCCAATCTTGATGATTCTTTCAGGTAATGATCAGTACAACAAAACCACTAGGCTCACCAAATTTCGTTCTTCTAGGTGAAACCGTTCGTTTGAAGTAACCGTTTTCATTTTTAGGTTTCACTCTGTTTTCTCCTATAGGGATTCATGTATTTGGAACTCTAAATCAAACACGGTTTGTGCTAGCTCTTTGAAACTTGACACAATAAAGCAGTTTCCAGTTCTATCTCTATGGTTTTTTTGCTGTTGATGTAGCCCTAAGCAGAAATTGGCGAAAATCACTTTCATTTAAAGGGGTTGCCAAGCTTCCAAAAAACTACGAGTTGCTTGAAATCCCAGCAAACATTTTTTCACCCAATGTTGATGATGCTTTCACGTAATGATCAGTACACCAAAACCACTTGGCTAACCAAATTTCGTTCGTCTAGGTTTAACCATTCGTTTGCAGTAATCGTTTTCATTTTTAGGTTTCACTCTGTTTTCTCCTATAGGGATACATGTATTTGGAACTCTAAATGATACACGGTTTTTGCTAGCTCTTTGAAACTTGACACAATAAAGCAGTTTCAAGTTCTATCTCTATAGTTTGTTGCTGTTGATGTAGCCCTAAGGAGAGAGTGGCGAAAATCACTTTCATGGAAAGGGGTTGCCAAGCTTCCAAAAAACTACGAGTTGCCTGAAATTTCAGCAAACATTTTTTCACCCAATTTTGATGATTTTTTCAAGTAATGATCAGTACACCAAAACCACTTGGCTCACCAAATTTCGTTCTTCTAGGTTAAACCGTTCGTTTTCAGTAACCGTTTTCATTTTTAGGTTTCACTCTTTTTTCTCCTATAGGGATACATGTATTTAAACTCTAAATCAAACACGGTTTGTGCTAGCTGTTTGAAACTTGACACAATAAAGCAGTTTCAAGTTATATCTATATGCTTTGTTTGCTGTTGATGTAGCCCTAAGCAGAGAGTGGCGAAAATCACTTTCATGGAAAGGGGTTGCCAAGCTTCCAAAAAACTACGAGTTGCCTGAAATCTCAGCAAACATTTTCTCACACAATCTTGATGATTCTTTCAGGTAATGATCAGTACAACAAAACCACTTGACTCACCAAATTTCGTTCTTCTAGGTTAAACCGTTCGTATGCAGTAACCGTTTTCATTTTTAGGTTTCACTGTTTTCTTCTATAGGGATACATGTATTTGGAACTCTAAATGAAACACGGATTGTGCTACCTGATTGAAAGTTGACCCAATAAAGCAGTTTCAAGTTCTATCTCTATGGTTTGTTGGCTGTTGATGTAGCCCTAAGCAGAGACTGGCGAAAATCACTTTCATGGAAAGGGGTTGCCAAGCTTCCAAAAAACTACGAGTTGCCTGATATCTCAGCAAACATTTTTTCACCCAATCTTGATGATTCTTTCAGGTAATGATCAGTACACCAAAACCACTTGGCTCGCCAAATTTCGTTCTTCTATTTTAAACCGTTCGTTTGCAGTAACCGTTTTCATTTTTAGGTTTCACTCTCTTTTCTCTTATAGGGATACATGTATTTGGAACTCTAAATCAAACACGGTTTTTGCTAGCTCTTTGAAACTTTACAAAATAGGCAGTTTCAAGTTCTATCTCTATGGTTTGTTTGCTGTTGATGTAGCCCTAACCAGAGACTGGCGAAAATCACTTTCATGGAAAGGGGTTGCCAAGCTTCCAAGAAACTACGAGTTACCTGAAATCTCAGCAAACATTTTTTCACCCAATCTTGATGATTCTTTCAGGTAATGATCAGTGCACCAAAACCACTTGGCTCACCAAATTTCGTTCTTCTAGGTTAAACCGTTCGTTTGCAGTAACCGTTATCATTTTTAGGTTTCACTCTGTTTTCTCCTATAGGGATACATGTATTTGGAACTCTAAATCAGGTTTGTGCAAGCTCTTTTAAACTTGACACAATAAAGCAGTTTCAAGTTCTTTCTCTATCGTTTGTTTGCTGTTGATGTAGCCCTAAGCAGAGAGTGGCGAAAATCACTTTCATGGAAAGGGGTTGCCAAGCTTCCAAAAAACTACGAGTTGCCTGAAATCTCAGCAAACATTTTTTCACCCAATCTTGATGATTCTTTCAGGTAATGATCAGTACACCAAAACCACTTGGCTCACCAAATTTCGTTCTTCTAGGTTAAACCGTTCGTTTGTAGTAACCATTTTCATTTTTAGGTTTCATTCTGTTTTCTCCTATAGGGATACATGTAGTTGGAACTCTAAACCAAACACGGTTTGTGCTAGCTCTTTGAAACTTGACACAATAAAGCAGTTTCAAGTTCTATCTCTATGGTTTGTTTGCTGTTGATGTAGCCCTAAGCAGAGACGGACGAAAATCACTTTCATGGAAAGTGGTTGCCAAGCTTCCAAAAAACTATGAGTTGCCTGAAATCTCAGCAAACATTTTTTCACCCAATCTTGATGATTCTTTCAGGTAATGATCAGTACACCAAAACCACTGGGCTCACCAAATTTCGTTCTTCTAGGTTAAACCGTTCGTTTGCAGTAACCGTTTTCATTTTTATTTTTCACGCTGTTTTCTCCTATAGGGACACATGTATTTGGAACTCTAAATCAAACACGTTTTTTGCTAGCTCATTGAAACTTTACACAATAAAGCAGTATCAAGTTCTATCTCTATGGTTTGTTTGCTGTTGATGTAGGCCTAAGCAGAGACTGTCGAAAATAACTTTCATTTAAAGGGGTTGCCAAGATTCCAAAAAACTACGAGTTGCCTGAAATCTCAGCAAACATTTTTTCACCCAATCTTGATGATTCTTTCAGGTAATGATCAGTACACCAAAACCACGAGGCTCACCAAATTTCGTTCTTCTAGGTTAAACCGTTCGTTTGCAGTAACCGTTTTCATTTTTAGGTTTCACTCTGTTTTCTCCTATAGGGATACATGTATTTGGAACTCTAAATCAGGTTTGTGGTAGCTTCTTGAAACTTGACACAATAAAGCAGTTTCAAGTTCTATCTCAATGGTTTGTTTGCTGTTGATGTAGCCCTAAGCAGAGACTGGCGAAAATCACTTTCATGGAAAGGGGTTGCCAAGCTTCCAAAAAACTAAGAGTTGCGTGAAATCTCAGCAAACATTTTTTCACCCAATCTTGATGATTCTTTCAGGTAATGATCAGTACACCAAAACCACTTGGATCACCAAATTTCGTTCTTCTAGGTTAAACCGCTCGTTTGCAGTAATCGTTTTCATTTTTAGGTTTCACTCTGTTTTCTCCTATAGAGATACATGTATTTGGAACTCTAAATGAAACACTGTTTGTGCGAGCTCTTTGAATCTTGACAGAATAAAGCAGATTCAAGTTCTATCTCTATGGATTGTTTGCTGTTGATGTAGCCCTAAGCAGAGACTGGCGAAAATCACTTTCTTGGAAAGGGGTTGCCAAGTTTCCAAAAACCAACGAGTTGCCTGAAATCTCAGCAAACATTTTTTCACCCAATCTTGATGATTCTTTCAGGTAATGATCAGTACACCAAAACCACTTGGCTCACCAAATTTCGTTCTTCTAGGTTAAACCGTTCGTTTGCAGTAACCGTTTTCATTTTTAGGTTTCACTCTGTATTCTCCTATAGAAATACATGTATTTGGAACTCTAAGTCAAACACGGTTTGTGCTAGCTCTTTGAAACTTGACACAATAAAGCAGTTTCAAGTTCTATTTCTATGGTTTGTTTGCTGTTGATGTAGCTCTTAGCAGAGACTGGCGAAAATCACTTTCATGGAAAGGGGTTGCCAAGCTTCCAAAAAACTACGAGTTGCCTGAAATCTCAGCAAACATTTTTTCACCCAATCTTGATGATTCTTTCAGGTAATGATCAGTACACCAAAACCACTTGGCTCGCCAAATTTCGTTCTGCTAGTTTAAACCGTTCGTTTGCAGTAACCGTTTTCATTTTTAGGTTTCACTCTGTTTTCTCTTATAGGGATACATGTATTTGGAACTCTAAATCAAACACGGTTTTTGCTAGCTCTTTGAAACTTTACAAAATAGGCAGTTTCAAGTTCTATCTCTATGGTTTGTTTGCTGTTGATGTAGCCCTAACCAGAGACTGGCGAAAATCACTTTCATGGAAAGGGGTTGCCAAGCTTCCAAGAAACTACGAGTTACCTGAAATCTCAGCAAACATTTTTTCACCCAATCTTGATGATTCTTTCAGGTAATGATCAGTGCACCAAAACCACTTGGCTCACCAAATTTCGTTCTTCTAGGTTAAACCGTTCATTTGCAGTAACCGTTATCATTTTTAGGTTTCACTCTGTTTTCTCCTATAGGGATACATGTATTTGGAACTCTAAATCAGGTTTGTGCAAGCTCTTTTAAACTTGAAACAATAAAGCAGTTTCAAGTTCTTTCTCTATCGTTTGTTTGCTGTTGATGTAGCCCTAAGCAGAGAGTGGCGAAAATCACTTTCATGGAAAGGGGTTGCCAAGCTTCCAAAAAACTACGAGTTGCCTGAAATCTCAGCAAACATTTTTTCACCCAATCTTGATGCTTCTTTCAGGTAATGATCAGTACACCAAAACCACTTGGCTCACCAAATTTCGTTCTTCTATGTTAAACCGTTCGTTTGCAGTAACCGTTTTCATTTATAGGTTTCACTCTGTTTTCTCCTATAGGGATACATGTATTTGGAACTCTAAATTAAACACGGTTTGTGCTAGCTCTTTGAAACTTGACACAATAAAGCAGTTTCAAGTTCTATGTCCATGGATTGTTTGCTGTTGATGTAGCCCTAAGCAGAGACTGGCGAAAATCACTTTCATGGAAAGGGGTTGCCAAGCTTCCAAAAAACTACGAGTTGCCTGAAATCTCAGCAAACATGTTTTCACCCAATCTTGATGATTCTTTCAGGTAATGATCAGTACACCAATACCACTTGGCTCACCAAATTTCGTTCTTCTAGGTTAAACCTTTCGTTTGCAGTAACCGTTTTCATTTTTAGGTTTCACTCTGTTTTCTTTTATAGGGATACATGTATTTGGAACTCTAAATCATGTTTGTGCTAGCTCTTTGAAACTTGACACAATAAAGCAGTTTCAAGTTCTATCTCAATGGTTTGTTTGCTGTTGATGTAGCCCTAAGCAGAGAGTGGCGAAAATCACTTTCATGGAAAGGGGTTGCCAAGCTTCCAAAAAACTACGAGTTGCCTGAAATCTCAGCAAACATTTTTTCACCCAATCTTGATGATTCTTTCAGGTAATGATCAGTACACCAAAACCACTTGGCTCACCAAATTTCGTTCTTCTATGTTAAACCGTTCGTTTGCAGTAACCGTTTTCATTTATAGGTTTCACTCTGTTTTCTCCTATAGGGTTACATGTATTTGGAACTCTAAATTAAACACGGTTTGTGCTAGCTCTTTGAAACTTGACACAATAAAGCAGTTTCAAGTTCTATGTCCATGGTTTGTTTGCTGTTGATGTAGCCCTAAGCAGAGACTGGCGAAAATCACTTTCATGGAAAGGGGTTGCCAAGCTTCCAAAAAACTACGAGTTGCCTGAAATCTCAGCAAACATGTTTTCACCCAATCTTGATGATTCTTTCAGGTAATGATCAGTACACCAATACCACTTGGCTCACCAAATTTCGTTCTTCTAGGTTAAACCTTTCGTTTGCAGTAACCGTTTTCATTTTTAGGTTTCACTCTGTTTTCTTTTATAGGGATACATGTATTTGGAACTCTAAATCATGTTTGTGCTAGCTCTTTGAAACTTGACACAATAAAGCAGTTTCAAGTTCTATCTCAATGGTTTGTTTGCTGTTGATGTAGCCCTAAGCAGAGACTGGCGAAAATCACTTTCATGTAAAGGGGTTGCCAAGCTTCCAAAAAACTACGAGTTGCCTGAAATCTCAGCAAACATTTTTTCACCCAATCTTGATGATTCTTTCAGGTAATGATCAGTACACCAAAACCACTTGGCTCACCAAATTTCGTTCTTCTTTGTTAAACCGCTTGTTCGCAGTAACCGTTTTCATTTTTAGGTTTCACTCTGTTTTCTACTATAGAGATACATGTATTTGGAACTCTAAATGAAACACTGTTTGTGCTAGCTCTTTGAAACTTGACACAATAAAGCAGATTCAAGTTCTATCTCTATGGAATGTTTGCTGTTGATGTAGCTCTTAGCAGAGACTGTCAAAAATCACTTTCATGGAAAGGGGTTGCCAAGCTTCCAAAAAACTACAAGTTGCCTGAAATCTCAGCAAACATTTTTCACCCAATCTTGATGATTCTTTCAGGTAATGATCAGTACACAGAATCCAGTAGGCTCACCAAGTTTAGTTCTTCTAGGTTAAACCGTTCGTTTGCAGTAACCGTTTTTATTTTTAGGTTTCACTGTTTTCTCCTATACGGATACATGTATTTGGAACTCTAAATCAAACACGGTTTGTGCTAGCTCTTTGAAACTTGACACAATAAAGCAGTTTCAAGTTCTATCACTCTGGTTTGTTTGCTGTTGATGTAGCCCTAAGCAGAGACTGGCGAAAATCACTTTCATTTAAAGGGGTTGCCAAGCTTCCAAAAAACTACGAGTTGCCTGAAATCTCAGCAAACATTTTTTCACCCAATCTTGATGATTCTTTCAGGTAATGATCAGTACACAGAATCCACTAGGCTCACCAAGTTTCGTTCTTCTAGGTTAAACCGGTCGTTTGCAGTAACCGTTTTCATTTTTAGGTTTCACTCTTTTTTCTCCTATAGGGATACATGTATTTGGAACTCTAAATCAAACACGGTTTGTGCTAGCTCTCTGAAACTTAACACAATAAAGCAGTTTCAAGTTCTATCTCTATGGTTTGTTTGCTGTTGTAGTAGCCCTAAGAAGAGACTGGCGAAAATCACTTTCATTTAAAGGGTTTGCCAAGCTTCCAAAAATCTACGAGTTGCCTGAAATCTCAGCAAACATTTTTTCACCCAATCTTGATGATTCTTTCAGGTAATGATCAGTACACAAAAACCACTTGGCTCACCAAATTTCGTTCTTCTATGTTAAACCGTTCGTTTGCAGTAACCGTTTTCATTTATAGGTTTCACTCTGTTTTCTCCTATAGGGATACATGTATTTGGAACTCTAAATTAAACACGGTTTGTGCTAGCTCTTTGAAACTTGACACAATAAAGCAGTTTCAAGTTCTATGTCCATGGTTTGTTTGCTGTTGATGTAGCCCTAAGCAGAGACTGTCAAAAATCACTTTCATGGAAAGGGGTTGCCAAGCTTCCAAAAAACTACAAGTTGCCTGAAATCTCAGCAAACATTTTTCACCCAATCTTGATGATTCTTTCAGGTAATGATCAGTACACAGAATCCAGTAGGCTCACCAAGTTTAGTTCTTCTAGGTTAAACCGTTCGTTTGCAGTAACCGTTTTTATTTTTAGGTTTCACTGTTTTCTCCTATACGGATACATGTATTTGGAACTCTAAATCAAACACGGTTTGTGCTAGCTCTTTGAAACTTGACACAATAAAGCAGTTTCAAGTTCTATCACTCTGGTTTGTTTGCTGTTGATGTAGCCCTAAGCAGAGACTGGCGAAAATCACTTTCATTTAAAGGGGTTGCCAAGCTTCCAAAAAACTACGAGTTGCCTGAAATCTCAGCAAACATTTTTTCACCCAATCTTGATGATTCTTTCAGGTAATGATCAGTACACAGAATCCACTAGGCTCACCAAGTTTCGTTCTTCTAGGTTAAACCGGTCGTTTGCAGTAACCGTTTTCATTTTTAGGTTTCACTCTTTTTTCTCCTATAGGGATACATGTATTTGGAACTCTAAATCAAACACGGTTTGTGCTAGCTCTCTGAAACTTAACACAATAAAGCAGTTTCAAGTTCTATCTCTATGGTTTGTTTGCTGTTGTAGTAGCCCTAAGAAGAGACTGGCGAAAATCACTTTCATTTAAAGGGTTTGCCAAGCTTCCAAAAATCTACGAGTTGCCTGAAATCTCAGCAAACATTTTTTCACCCAATCTTGATGATTCTTTCCAGGTAATGATCAGTACACAAAAACCACTTGGCTCACCAAATTTCGTTCTTCTATGTTAAACCGTTCGTTTGCAGTAACCGTTTTCATTTATAGGTTTCACTCTGTTTTCTCCTATAGGGATACATGTATTTGGAACTCTAAATTAAACACGGTTTGTGCTAGCTCTTTGAAACTTGACACAATAAAGCAGTTTCAAGTTCTATGTCCATGGTTTGTTTGCTGTTGATGTAGCCCTAAGCAGAGACTGGCGAAAATCACTTTCATGGAAAGGGGTTGCCAAGCTTCCAAAAAACTACGAGTTGCCTGAAATCTCAGCAAACATGTTTTCACCCAATCTTGATGGTTCTTTCAGGTAATGATCAGTACACCAATACCACTTGGCTCACCAAATTTCGTTCTTCTAGGTTAAACTTTTCGTTTGCAGTAACCGTTTTCATTTTTAGGTTTCACTCTGTTTTCTCCTATAGGGATACATGTATTTGGAACTCTAAATCATGTTTGTGCTAGCTCTTTGAAACTTGACACAATAAAGCAGTTTCAAGTTCTATCTCAATGGTTTGTTTGCTGTTGATGTAGCCCTAAGCAGAGACTGGCGAAAATCACTTTCATGGAAAGGGGTTGCCAAGCTTCCAAAAAACTACGAGTTGCCTGAAATCTCAGCAAACATTTTTCACCCAATCTTGATGATTCTTTCAGGTAATGATCAGTACCACTTGGCTCACCAAATTTCGTTCTTATTTGTTAAACCGCTTGTTCGCAGTAACCGTTTTCATTTTTAGGTTTCACTCTGTTTTCTACTATAGAGATACATGTATTTGGAACTCTAAATGAAACACTGTTTGTGCTAGCTCTTTGAAATTTGACACAATAAAGCAGATTCAAATTCTATCTCTATGGAATGTTTGCTGTTGATGTAGCTCTTAGCAGAGACTGGCAAAAATCACTTTCATGGAATGGGGTTGCCAAGCTTCCAAAAAACTACAAGTTGCCTGAAGTCTCAGTAAACATTTTTCACCCAATCTTGATGATTCTTTCAGGTAATGATCAGTACACAGAATCCAGTAGGCTCACCAAGTTTAGTTCTTCTAGGTTAAACCGTTCGTTTGCAGTAACCGTTTTTATTTTTAGGTTTCACTGTTTTCTCCTATACGGATACATGTATTTGGAACTCTAAATCAAACACGGTTTGTGCTAGCTCTTTGAAACTTGACACAATAAAGCAGTTTCAAGTTCTATCACTATGGTTTGTTTGCTGTTGATGTAGCCCTAAGCAGAGACTGGCGAAAATCACTTTCATTTAAAGGGGTTGCCAAGCTTCCAAAAAACTACGAGTTGCCTGAAATCTCAGCAAACATTTTTTCACCCAATCTTGATGATTCTTTCAGGTAATGATCAGTACACAGAATCCACTAGGCTCACCAAGTTTCGTTCTTCTAGGTTAAACCGGTCGTTTGCAGTAACCGTTTTCATTTTTAGGTTTCACTCTTTTTTCTCCTATAGGGATACATGTATTTGGAACTCTAAATCAAACACGGTTTGTGCTAGCTCTCTGAAACTTAACACAATAAAGCAGTTTCAAGTTCTATCTCTATGGTTTGTTTGCTGTTGAAGTAGCCCTAAGAAGAGACTGGCGAAAATCACTTTCATTTAAAGGGGTTGCCAAGCTTCCAAAAATCTACGAGTTGCCTGAAATCTCAGCAAACATTTTTTCACCCAATCTTGATGATTCTTTCAGGTAATGATCAGTACAGAAAAACCACTTGGCTCACCAAATTTCGTTCTTCTAGGTCAAACCGTTCGTTTGCAGTAACCGTTTTCATTTTTACGTTTCACTTTGTTTTCTATATAGGGATACATGTATTTGGAACTCTAAATGAAACACGGTTTGTGCTAGCTCTTTGAAACTTGACACAATAAAGCAGTTTCAAGTTCTATCTCTATGGTTTGTTTGCTGTTGATGTAGCCCTTAGCAGAGACTGGCGAAAATCACTTTCATCGAAACGGGTTGCCAAGCTTCAAAAAAACTACGAGTTGCCTGAAATCTCAGCAAACATTTTTTCACCCAATCTTGATGATTCTTTCAGGTAATGATCAGTATACGAAAACCACTAGGCTCACCAAGTTTCGTTCTTCTAGGTTAAACCGTTCGTTTGCAGTAACCGTTTTCATTTTTAGGGTTCACTCTGTTTTCTCCTATATGGATACATGTATTTGGAACTCTAAATCAAACACGGTATGTGCTAGCTCTTTGAAACTTGACACAATAAAGCAGTTTCAAGTTCTATCTTTATGGTTTGTTTGCTGTTGATGTAGCCCTAAGCAGAGACTGGCGAAAATCACTTTCATGGAAAGAGGTTGCAAAGCTTCCAAAAAACTACGAGTTGCCTGAAATCTCAGCAAACATTTTTTCACCAAATCATGATGATTCTTTCAGATAATGATCAGTACACAAAAACCACTTGGCTCACCTAATTTCGTTCTTCTAGGTTCAACCGTTCGTTTGCAGTAACCGTTTTCATTTTTAGGTTTTACTCTGTTTTCTCCTATAGGGATACATGTATTTGGAACTCTAAATCAAACATGGTTTGTGCTAGCTCTTTGAAACTTGACACAATAAAGCAGTTTCAAGTTCTATCTCCATGCTTTGTTTGCTGTTGATGTAGCACTAAGCAGAGACTGGCGAAAATCACTTTCATGGAAAGGGGTTGCCAAGCTTCCATAAAACTACGAGTTGCCTTAAATTACAGCAAACATTTTTTCACTCAATCTTGATGATTCTTTCAGGTAATGATCAGTACACCAAAACCACTTGGCTCACCAAATTTCGTTCTTCTAGGTTAAACCGTTCGTTTGTAGTAACCGTTTTCATTTTTAGGTTTCACTCTGTTTTCTCCTATACGGATACATGTATTTGGAACTCTAAATCAAACACGGTATGTGCTAGCTCTTTGAAACTTGACACAATAAAGCAGTTTCAAGTTCTTTCTTTATGGTTTGTTTGCTGTTGATGTAGCCCTAAGCAGAGACTGGCGAAAATCACTTTAATGGAAAGGGGTTGCCAATCTTCCAAAAAAATAGGAGTTGCCTGAAATCTCAGCAAACATTTTTCACCCAATCTTGATGATTCTTTCAGGTAATGATCAGTACACCAAAACCACTTGGCTCACCAAATTTCGTTCTTCTAGGTTAAACCGTTCGTTTGCAGTAACCGATTTCATTTTTAGGTTTCACTCTGTTTTCTCCGATAGGGATACATGTATTTGGAACTCTAAATCAAACCCGGTTTGTGCTAGCTCTTTGAAACTTGACACAATAAAGCAGTTTCAAGTTCTATCTCTATGGTTTTTTTGCTGTTGATGTAGCCCTAAGCAGAGACTGGCGAAATTCACTTTCATGGAAAAGGGGTTGCCAAGCTTCCAAAAATCTACGAGTTGCCTGATATCTCAGCAAACATTTTTTCACTCAATCTTGATGATTCTTTCAGGTAAAGATCAGTACACCAAATCCACTTGGCTCACCAAATTTCCTTCTTCTAGGTTAAACCGTTCGTTTGCAGTAACCGTTTTCATTTTTAGGTTTCAATCTGTTTTCTCCTATAGAGATGCATGCATTTGGAATTCTAAATCAAACACGGTTTGTGCTAGCTCTATGAAACTTGACACAATAAAACAGTTTCAAGTTCTATCTCTATGGTTTGTTTGCTGTTGATGTAGCCCTAAGAAGAGACTGGCGAAAATCACTTTCATGGAAAGGGGTTGCCAAGCTTCCAAAAAACTACGAGTTGCCTGAAATCTCAGCAAACATTTTTTCACACAATCTTGATGATTCTTTCAGGTAATGATCAGTACACCAAAAGCACTTGGCTCACCAAATTTCGTTCTTCTAGGTTAAACCGTTCGTTTGCAGTACACGTTTTCATTTTTAGGTTTCACTCTGTTTTCTCCTATAGGGATACATGTATTTGGAACTCTAAATCAAACACGGTTTGTGCTAGCTCTTTGAAACTTGACACAATAAAGCAGTTTCAAGTTCTCTCTCTATGGTTTGTTTGCTGTTGATGTAGCCCTAAGCAGAGACTGGCGAAAATCACTTTCATGGAAAGGGGTTGCCAAGCTTCCAAAAACTACGAGTTGCCTGAAATCTCAGCAAACATTTTTTAACCCAATCTTGATGATTCTTTCAGGTAATGATCAGTACACCAAAAGCACTTGGCTCACCAAATTTCCTTCTTCTAGGTTAAACCGTTCGTTTGCAGTAACCGTTTTCATTTTTAGGTTTCGATATGTTTTCTCCTATAAGAATACATGCAATTGCAACTCTAAATCAAACACGGTTTGTGCTAGCTCTATGAAACTTGACACAATAGAGCAGTTTCAAGTTCTATCTCTATGGTTTGTTTGCTGTTGATGTAGCCCTAACCAGAGACTCGCAAAAATCACTTTCATGGAAAGGGGTTGCCAAGCTTCCAAAAAAATAGAAGTTGCCAGAAATCTCAGCAAACATATTTTTCACCCAATCTTGATGATTCTTTCAGGTAATGATCAGTACACCGAAACCACTTGGCTCACCAAATTTCGTTCTTCTAGGTTAAACCGTTCATTTGCAGTAACCGATTTCATTTTTAGGTTTCACTCTGTTTTCTCCTATAGGGATACATGTATTTGGAACTCTAAATCAAACCCGGTTTGTGCTAGCTCTTAGAAACTTGACACAATAAAGCAGTTTCAAGTTCTATCTCTATGGTTTGTTTGCTGTTGATGTAGCCCTAAGCAGAGACTGGCGAAATTCACTTTCATGGAAAGGGGTTTCCAAGCTTTCAAAAAACTACGAGTTGCCTGAAATCTCAGCAAACATTTTTTCACCCAATCTTGATGATTCTTTCAGGTAATGATCAGTACACCAAAACAACTTGGCTGACCAAATTTCGTTCTTCTAGGTTAAACCGTTCGTTTGCAGTAACCGTTTTCATTTTTAGGTTTCAATCTGTTTTCTCCTATAGAAATACATGTATTTGGAACTCTAAGTCAAACAGGGTTTGTGCTAGCTCTATGAAACTTGACACAATAAAACAGTTTCAAGTTCTATCTCTATGGTTTGTCTGCTGTTGATGTAGCCCTAAGCAGAGACTGGTGAAAATTACTTTCATGGAAAGGGGTTGCCAAGCTTCCAAAAAACTACGAGTTGCCTGAAATCTCAGCAAACATTTTTTCACCCAATCTTGATGATTCTTTCAGGTAACGATCAGTACACCAAAACCACTTGGCTCACCAAATTTCGTTCTTCTAGGTTAAACCCTTCGTTTGCAGTAACCGTTTTCATTTTTAGGTTTCACTCTGTTTTCTCCTATAGGGATACATGTATTTGGAACTCTAAATCAAACACGGTTTGTGCTAGCTCTTTGAAACATGACACAATAAAGCAGTTTCAAGTTCTATCTCTATGGTTTGTCGGTGTTGATGTAGCTCTAGGCAGAGACTGACGAAAATCACTTTCATGGAAAGGGGTTGCCAAGCTTCCAAAAAACTACGAGTTTCCTGAAATCTCAGCAAACATTTTTTCACCCAATCTTGATGATTCTTTCAGGTAATGATCAGTACACCAAAACCACTTGGCTCACCAAATTTCGTTCTTCTAGGTTAAACAGTTCGTTTGCAGTAACCGTTTTCATTTTTAGGTTTCACTGTTTACTCCTATAGGGATACATGTAGTTGGAACTCTAAATGAAACACGGTTTGTGCTTGCTCTTTGAAACTTGACAAAATAAAGCAGTTTCAAGTTCTATCTCTATGATTTGTTTTCTGTTGATTTAGCCCTAAGCAGAGACTGGTGAAAATCACTTTCATTGAAAGGGGTTTCCAAGCTTCCAAAAAACTACGAGTTGCCTGAAATCTCAGCAAACATTTTTTCACTCAATCTTGATGATTCTTTCAGGTAATGATCAGTACACCAAAACCACATGGCTCACCAAATTTAGTTCTTCTAGGTTCAACCGTTCGTTTGCAGTAACCGTTTTCATTTTTAGGTTTCACTCTGTTTTCTTCTATACGGATACATGTATTTGGAACTCTAAATCAAACACAGTTTGTGCTAGCTCTTTGAAACTTGACACAATAAAGCAGTTTCAAGTTCTATCTCTATGGTTTGTTTGCAGTTGATGTTGCCCTAAGCAGAGACTGGTTAAAATCACTTTCATTTAAAGGGGTTGCAAAGCTTCCAAAAAAATACGAGTTGCCTGAAATCTCAGCAAACATTTTTTCACCCAATCTTGATGATTCTTTCAGGTAATGATCAGTACACCAAAACCACTTGGCTCACCAAATTTCTTTCTTCTAGGTTAAACCGTTCGTTTGCAGTAACCGTTTTCATTTTTAGGTTTCAATCTGTTTTCTCCTATAGGGATACATGCATTTGGAACTCTAAATCAAACAGGGTTTGTGCTAGCTCTATGAAACTTGACACAATAAAACAGTTTCAAGTTCTATCTCTATGGTTTGTCTGCTGTTGATGTAGCCCTAAGCAGAGACTGGTGAAAATTACTTTCATGGAAAGGGGTTGCCAAGCTTCCAAAAAACTACGAGTTGCCTGAAATCTCAGCAAACATTTTTTCACCCAATCTTGATGATTCTGTTAGGTAATGATCAGTACACGAAAACCACTTGGCTCACCAAATTTCGTTCTTCTAGGTTAAACCGTTCGTTTGTAGTAGCCGTTTTCATTTTTAGGTTTCACTCTGTTTTCTCCTATAGGGATACATGTATTTGGAACTCTAAATGGAACACGGTTTGTGCTAGCTCTTTGAAACTTGACACAATATAGCAGTTTCAAGTTCTATCTCTATGGTTTGTTTGCTGTTGATGTAGCCCTAAGCAGAGACTGGCGAAAATCCCTTTCATGCAAAGGGGTTGCCAAGCTTCCAAAATACTACGAGTTGCGTGAAAATCAGCAAATATTTTTTCAACCAATCTTGAAGATTCTTTCATGTAATGATCAGTACACCAAAACCACTTGGCTCACCAATTTCGTTCTTCTAGGTTAAACCATTCGTTTGCAGTAACCGTTTTCATTTTTAGGTTTCACTCTGTTTTCTCCTAGAATGATACATGTATTTGGAACTCTAAATCAAACACAGTTTGTGCTAGCTCTTTGAAACTTGACACAATAAAGCAGTTTCAAGTTCTGTGTCTACGGTTTGTTTGCTGTTTATGTAGCCCTAAGCAGAGACAGGCGAAAATCACTTTCATAAAAAGGGGTTGCCAAGCCTCCGAATAACTACGAGTTGCCTGAAATATCAGCAAACATTTTTTCACCCAATCTTGATGGTTCTTTCAGGTAATGATCAGTACACCAAAACCACTTGGCTCACCAAATTTCGTTCTTCTAGGTTAAACCGTTCGTTTGCAGTAACCGTTTTCATTTTTAGGTTTCACTCTGTTTTCTCCTATAGGGATACATGTATTTGAAATTCTAAATCAAACACGGTTTGTGCTACCCCTTTGAAACTTGACACAATAAAGCAGTTTTAAGTTCTATCTCTATGGTTTGTTTGCTGTTGATGTAGCCCTAAGCAGAGACTGGCAAAAATCACTTTCATGGAAAGCGGTTGCCAAGCTTCCAAGAAAATACGAGTTGCCTGAAATCTCAGCAAATATTTTTTCACCAATCTTGGTGATTCTTTCATGTAATGATCAGTACACCAAAACCACTTGGCTCACCACTTTCATTCTTTTAGTTTAAACCGTTTGTTTGCAGTAACCGTTTTCATGTTTAGGTTTCACTCTGTCTTCTCCTATAGGGATACATGTATTTGGAACTCTAAATCAAACACGGTTTGTGGTAGCTCTTTAAAACTTGACACAATAAAGCAGTTTCAAGTTCCATCTCTATGGTTTGTTTGCTGTTGATGTAGCCCTAAGCAGAGAGTGGCGAAAATCACTTTCATGGAAAGGGGTTCCCAATCTTCCAAAAAACTACGAGTTGCCTGAAATCCAGCAAACATTTTTTCACCCAATCTTGATGGTTCTTTCAGGTAATGATCAGTACACCAAAACCACTTGGCTCACCAAAATTCATTCTTCTAGGTTCAACCGTTCGTTTGCAGTAACCGTTTTCATTTTTAGGTTTCACTCTGTTTTCTTCTATACGGATACATGTATTTGGAACTCTAAATCAAACACAGTTTGTGCTAGCTCTTTGAAACTTGACACAATAAAGCAGTTTCAAGTTCTATCTCTATGGTTTGTTTGCAGTTGATGTTGCCCTAAGCAGAGACTGGTTAAAATCACTTTCATTTAAAGGGGTTGCAAAGCTTCCAAAAAAATACGAGTTGCCTGAAATCTCAGCAAACATTTTTTCACCCAATCTTGATGATTCTTTCAGGTAATGATCAGTACACCAAAACCACTTTGCTCACCAAATTTCGTTCTTCTAGGTTAAACCGTTCGTTTGCAGTAACCGTTTTTATTTTTAGGTTTCACTCTGTTTTCTCCTATAGGGATACATGTATTTGGAACTCTAAATCAAACACGGTTTGTGCTAGCTCTGTGAAACTTGACACAATAAAGCAGTTTCAAGTTCTATCTCTATCGTTTGTTTGCTGTTGATGTAGCCCTAAGCAGAATGTGGCGAAAATCACTTTCATGGAAAGCAGTTGCCAAGCTTCCGAAAAACAACGAGTCTCCTGAAATCTCAGCAAACATTTTTTCACCCAATCGTGATGATTCTTTCAGGTAATGATCAGTACACCAAAACCACTTGGCTCACCAAATTTCGTTTTTCTAGGTTAAACCGTTCGTTTGCAGTAACCGTTTTCATTTTAGGTTTCACTCTGTTTTCTCCTATAGGGATACATGCATTTGGAACTCTAAATCAAACACGGTTTGTGCTAGCGCTTTGAAAGTTGACTCAATAAAGCAGTTTCATGTTGTATCTCTATGGTTTGTTTGCTGTTGATGTTGCCCTAAGCAGAGACTGGCGAAAATCACTTTCATGGAAAAGGGTTGCCAAGCTTCCAAAAAACTACGAGTTACCTGAAATCTCAGCAAACATTTATTCACCCAATCTTGATGATTCTTTCAGGTAATGATCAGTACACCAAAACCACTTGGCTCACCAAATTTTATTCATCTAGGTTAAACCATTCCTTTTAGTAACCGTTTTCATTTTTAGGTTTCACTCTGTTTTCTCCTATAGGGATACATGTATTTGGAACTCTAAATGAAACACGGTTTGTGGTAGCTCTTTGAAACTTGACACAATAAAGCAGTTTCAAGTTCTATCTCTATGGTTTGTTTGCTGTTGATGTAGTCCTAAGCAGAGAGTGGCGAAAATCACTTTCATAGAAAGGGGTTGCCAAGCTTCCAAAAAACTACGAGTTGCCTGAAATCTCAGCAAATATTTTTTCACCCAATCTTGATGGTTCTTTCAGGTAATGATCAGTACACCAAAACCACTTGGCTCACCAAATTTTGTTCTTCTATTTTAAACCGTTCGTTTGCAGTAACCGTTTTAATTTTTAGGTTTCACTCTGTTTTCTTCAATAGGGATACATGTATTTGGAACTCTAAATCAAACACGGTTTGTACTAGCTCTGTGAAACTTGACACAATAAAGCAGTTTCAAGTTCTATCTCTATCGTTTGTTTGATGTTGATATAGCCCTAAGCAGAGAGTGGCGAAAATCTCTTTCATGGAAAGGGGTTGCCAAGCTTCCGAAAAACTACGAGTTGCCTGAAATCTCAGCAAACATTTTTTCACCCAATCGTGATGATTCTTTCAGGTAATGATCAGTACACCAAAACCACTTGGCTCACCAAATTTCGTTTTTCTAGGTTAAACCGTTCGTTTGCAGTAACCGTTTTCATTTTAGGTTTCACTCTGTTTTCTCCTATAGGGATACATGTATTTGGAACTCTAAATCAAACACGGTTTGTGCTAGCGCTTTGAAAGTTGACACAATAAAGCAGTTTCAAGTTCTATCTCTATGGTTTGTTTGCTGTTGATGTTGCCCTAAGCAGAGACTGGCGAAAATCACTTTCATGGAAAGGGGTTGCCAAGCTTCCAAAAAACTACGATTTGCCTGAAATCTCAGCAAACATTTTTCACCCAATCTTGATGTTTCTTTCAGGTAATGATCAGTACACCAAAACCACTTGGCTCACCAAATTTCATTCTTATAGGTTAAACCGTTCCTTTGCAGTAACCGTTTTCATTTTTAGGTTTCACTCTGTTTTCTCCTACAGGGATACATGTATTTGGAACTCTAAATCAAACATGGTTTGGGCTAGCTCTTTGAAACTTGACACAATAAAGCAGTTTCAAGTTTTATCTCTATGGTTTGTTTGCTGTTGATGTAGCCTTAAGCAGAGACTGCCGAAAATCACTTTCATGGAAAGGTTTTGCCAAGCTTCCAAAAAACTACTAGTTGCCTGAAATCTCAGCAAACATTTTTTCACCCAAACTTGATGATTCTTTCATGTAATGATCAGTACACTAAAACCACTTGGCTCACCAAATTTCGTTCTTCTAGGTTAAACCGTTCGTTTGCAGTAACCGTTTTCATTTTAGGTTTCACTCTGTTTTCTCCTATAGGGACACATGTATTTGGAACTCTAAATGAAACACGGTTTGTGCTAGCTCTTTGAAACTTGACACAATAAAGCAGTTTCAAGTTCCATCTCTATGGTTTGTTTGCTGTTGATGTAGCCCTAAGCAGAGAGTGGCGAAAATCACTTTCATGGAAAGGGGTTGCCAAGCTTCCAAAAAACTACGAGTTGCCTGAAATCTCAGCAAACATTTTTTCACCCAATCTTGATGGTTCTTTCAGGTAATGATCAGTACACCAAAACCACTTGGCTCACCAAATTTCGTTCTTCTAGGTTAAACCGTTCGTTTGCAGTAACCGTTTTCATTTTTTGGTTTCACTCTGTTTTCTCCTATAGGGATAAATGTATTTGAAATTCTAAATCAAACACGGTTTGTGCTACCCCTTTGAAACTTGACACAATAAAGCAGTTTTAAGTTCTATCTCTATGGTTTGTTTGCTGTTGATGTAGCCCTAAGCAGAGACTGGCAAAAATCACTTTCATGGAAAGCGGTTGCCAAGCTTCCAAAAAAATACGAGTTGCCTGAAATCTCAGCAAATATTTTTTCACCAATCTTGGTGATTCTTTCATGTAATGATCAGTACACCAAAACCACTTGGCTCACCACTTTCATTCTTTTAGGTTAAACCGTTTGTTTGCAGTAACCGTTTTCATGTTTAGGTTTCACTCTGTCTTCTCCTATAGGGATACATGTATTTGGAACTCTAAATCAAACACGGTTTGTGGTAGCTCTTTAAAACTTGACACAATAAAGCAGTTTCAAGTTCCATCTCTATGGTTTGTTTGCTGTTGATGTAGCCCTAAGCAGAGAGTGGCGAAAATCACTTTCATGGAAAGGGGTTCCCAATCTTCCAAAAAACTACGAGTTGCCTGAAATCTCAGCAAACATTTTTTCACCCAATCTTGATGGTTCTTTCAGGTAATGATCAGTACACCAAAACCACTTGGCTCACCAAATTTCGTTCTTCTAGGTTAAACCGTTCGTTTGCAGTAACCGTTTTTATTTTTAGGTTTCACTCTGTTTTCTCCTATAGGGATACATGTATTTGGAACTCTAAATCAAACACGGTTTGTGCTAGCTCTGTGAAACTTGACACAATAAAGCAGTTTCAAGTTCTATCTCTATCGTTTGTTTGCTGTTGATGTAGCCCTAAGCAGAATGTGGCGAAAATCACTTTCATGGAAAGCAGTTGCCAAGCTTCCGAAAAACAACGAGTCTCCTGAAATCTCAGCAAACATTTTTTCACCCAATCGTGATGATTCTTTCAGGTAATGATCAGTACACCAAAACCACTTGGCTCACCAAATTTCGTTTTTCTAGGTTAAACCGTTCGTTTGCAGTAACCGTTTTCATTTTAGGTTTCACTCTGTTTTCTCCTATAGGGATACATGTATTTGGAACTCTAAATCAAACACGGTTTGTGCTAGCGCTTTGAAAGATGACACAATAAAGCAGTTTCAAGTTCTATCACTATGGTTTGTTTGCTGTTGATGTTGCCCTAAGCAGAGACTGGCGAAAATCACTTTCATGGAAAGGGGTTGCCAAGGTTCCAAAAAACTACGAATTGCCTGAAATCTCAGCAAACATTTTTTCACCCAATCTTGATGTTTCTTTCAGGTAATGATCAGTACACCAAAACCACTTGGCTCACCAAATTTCATTCTTATAGGTTAAACCGTTCCTTTGCAGTAACCGTTTTCATTTTTAGGTTTCACTCTGTTTTCTCCTATAGGGATACATGTATTTGGAACTCTAAATCAAACACGGTTTGGGCTAGCTCTTTGAAACTTGACACAATAAAGCAGTTTCAAGTTCTATCTCTATGGTTTGTTTGCTGTTGATGTAGCCTTAAGCAGAGACTGCCGAAAATCACTCTCATGGAAAGGTTTTGCCAAGCTTCCAAAAAACTACTAGTTGCCTGAAATCTCAGGAAACATTTTTTCACCCAATCTTGATGGTTCTTTCAGGTAATGATCAGTACACCAAAACCACTTGGCTCACCAAATTTCGTTCTTCTAGGTTAAACCATTCGTTTGCAGTAACCGTTTTCATTTTTAGGTTTCACTCTGTTTTCTCCTATAGGGATACATGTATTTGGAACTCTAAATCAAACACGGTTTGTGCTAGCTCTTTGAAACTTGACAAAATAAAGCAGTTTCAAGTTCTATCTCTATGATTTGTTTGCTGTTGATGTAGCCCTAAGCAGAGACTGGCGAAAATCACTTTCATGGAAAGGTTTTGCCAAGCTGCCAAAAAACTACGAGTTGCCTGAAATCTCAGCAAACATTTTTTCATCCAATCTTGATGATTCTTTCAGGTAATGATCAGTACACCAAAAACACTTGGTACACCGAATTTCGTTCTTCTAGGTTAAACCGGTCGTTTGCAGTAACCGTTTTCATTTTTAGGTTTCACTCTATTTTCTCCTATAGGAATACATGTATTTGAACTCTAAATGAAACACGGTTTGTTCTAGCTCTTTGAAACTTGACACAATAAAGCAGTTTCAAGTTCTGTCTCTATCGTTTGTTTGCTGTTGATGTAGCCCTAAGCAGAGACTGGCGAAAATCACTTTCATGAAAAGTGGTTGACAAGCTTCCAAAAAACTATGAGTTGCCTGAAATCTCAGCAAACATTTTTTCACCCAATCTTGATGATTCTTTCAGGTAACGATCAGTACACCAAAACCACTTGGCTCACCAAATTTCGTTCTTCTAGGTTAAACCGTTCGTTTGCAGTAACCGTTTTCATTTTTAGGTTTCACTCTGTTTTCTCCTATAGGGATACATGTATTTGGAACTCTAAATCAAACACGGTTTGTGCTAGGTCTTTGAAACTTAAGAGAATAAAGCAGTTTCAAGTTCAGTCTCTATGGTTTGTTTGCTGTTGATGTAGCCCTAAGCAGAGACTGGCGAAAATCACTTTCATGGAAAGGGGTTGCCAAGCTTCCAAAAAACTACGAGTTGCCTGAAATCTCAGCAAATATTTTTTCACCCAATCTTGATGATTCCTACAGGTAATGATCAGTACACCAAAACCACTTGGCTCACCGAAATTCATTCCTCTATGTTAAACCGGTTGTTTGCAGTAACCGTTTTTATTTTTAAGTTTCACTCTGTTTTCTTCTATAGGGATACATGTATTTGGAACTCTAAATGAAATACGGTTTGAGCTAGCTCTTTGAAACTTGACACAACAAAACAGTTTCAAGTTATATCTCTATGGTTTGTTTGCTGTTCATGTAGCCCTAAGCAGAGACTGGCGAAAATCACTTTTATGGAAAGGGGTTGCCAAGCCTCAAAAAACTACCAGTTGCCTGGAATCTCAGCACACATTTTTTCACCCAATCTTGATGATTCTTTCAGGTAATGATCAGTACACCAAAACCACTTGGCTCACCAAATTTCGTTCTTCTAGGTTAAACCGTTCGTTTGCAGTAACCGTTTTCATTTTTAGGTTTCACTCTGTTTTCTCCTATAGGGATACATGTATTTGGAACTCTAAATGAAACACGGTTTGTGCTAGCTCTTTGAAACTTGACACAATAAAGCAGTTTCTAGTTCTATCACTATGGTTTGTTTGCTGTTTATGTAGACCTAAGCAGAGACTGGCAAAAATCACTTTCATGGAAAGGGGTTGCCAAGCTTCCAAAAAACTACGAGTTGCCTGAAATCTCAGCAAATATTATTTCACCCAATCTTGACGATTCTTTCAGGTAATGATCAGTACACCAAAACCACTTGGATCACCAAATTTCGTTCTTCTAGTTTAAACCGTTCATTTGCAGTAACAGTTTTCATTTTTAGGTTTCACTCTGTTTTCTCCTATGGGGATACATGTATTTGGAACTCTAAATCAAACATGGTTTGTGCTAGCTCTTTGAAACTGGACACAATAAAGCAGTTTCAAGTTCTATCTCTATGGTTTGTTTGCTGTTGATGTAGCCCTAAGCAGAGACTGGCGAAAATCACTTTCATTTAAAGGGGTTGCCAGGCTTCCAAAAAACTACGAGTTGCCTGGAATCTCAGCAAACATTTTTTCACCCAATCTTGATGATTCCTTCAGGTAATGATCAGTACACCAAATCCACTTGGCTCACCAAATTTCTTTTTTCTATGTTAAACCGTTCGTTTGCAGTAACCGTTTTCATTTTGAGGTTTCACTCTGTTTTCTCCTATGGGGATACATGTATTTGGAACTCTAAATCAAACATGGTTTGTGCTAGCTCTTTGAAACTTGACACAATAAAGCAGTTTCTAGTTCTATCACTATGGTTTGTTTGCTGTTTATGTAGCCCTAAGCAGAGACTGGCGAAAATCACTTTCATGGAAAGGGGTTGCCAAGCTTCCAAAAAACTACGAGTTGCCTGAAATCTCAGCAAATATTATTTCACCCAATCTTGACGATTCTTTCAGGTAATGATCAGTACACCAAAACCACTTGGATCACCAAATTTCGTTCTTCTAGGTTAAACCGTTCATTTGCAGTAACCGTTTTCATTTTTAGGTTTCACTCTGTTTTCTCCTATGTGGATACATGTATTTGGAACTCTAAATCAAACATGGTTTGTGCTAGCTCTTTGAAACTGGACACAATAAAGAAGTTTCAAGTTCTATCTCTATGGTTTGTTTGCTGTTGATGTAGCCCTAAGCAGAGACTGGCGAAAATCACTTTCATTTAAAGGGGTTGCCAAGCTTCCAAAAAACTACGAGTTTCCTGGAATCTCAGCAAACATTTTTTCACCCAATCTTGATGATTCCTTCAGGTAATGATCAGTACACCAAAACCACTTGGCTCACCAAATTTCTTTTTTCTAGGTTAAACCGTTCGTTTGCAGTAACCGTTTTCATTTGGAGGTTTCACTCTGTTTTCTCCTATGGGGATACATGTATTTGGAACTCTAAATCAAACATGGTTTGTGCTAGCTCTTTGTAACTTGATACAATAAAGCAGTTTCAACTTCTATCTCTATGGTTTGTTTGCTGTTGATGTAGCCCTAAGCAGAGACTGGCGAAAATCACTTTCATTTAAAGGGGTTGCCAAGCTTCCAAAAAACTACGAGTTGCCTGAAATCTCAGCAAACATTTTTTCACCCAATCTTGATGTTTCTTTCAGGTAATGATCAGTACACCAAAACCACTTGGCTCACCAAATTTCATTATTATAGGTTAAACCGTTCCTTTGCAGTAACCGTTTTCATTTTTAGGTTTCACTCTGTTTTCTCCTACAGGGATACATGTATTTGGAACTCTAAATCAAACATGGTTTGGGCTAGCTCTTTGAAACTTGACACAATAAAGCAGTTTCAAGTTTTATCTCTATGGTTTGTTTGCTGTTGATGTAGCCTTAAGCAGAGACTGCCGAAAATCACTTTCATGGAAAGGTTTTGCCAAGCTTCCAAAAAACTACTAGTTGCCTGAAATATCAGCAAACATTTTTTCACCCAAACTTGATGATTCTTTCATGTAATGATCAGTACACTAAAACCACTTGGCTCACCAAATTTCGTTCTTCTAGGTTAAACCGTTCGTTTGCAGTAACCGTTTTCATTTTAGGTTTCACTCTGTTTTCTCCTATAGGGACACATGTATTTGGAACTCTAAATGAAACACGGTTTGTGCTAGCTCTTTGAAACTTGACACAATAAAGGAGTTTCAAGTTCCATCTCTATGGTTTGTTTGCTGTTGATGTAGCCCTAAGCAGAGAGTGGCGAAAATCACTTTCATGGAAAGGGGTTGCCAAGCTTCCAAAAAACTACGAGTTGCCTGAAATCTCAGCAAACATTTTTTCACCCAATCTTGATGGTTCTTTCAGGTAATGATCAGTACACCAAAACCACTTGGCTCACCAAATTTCGTTCTTCTAGGTTAAACCGTTCGTTTGCAGTAACCGTTTTCATTTTTTGGTTTCACTCTGTTTTCTCCTATAGGGATAAATGTATTTGAAATTCTAAATCAAACACGATTTGTGCTACCCCTTTGAAACTTGACACAATAAAGCAGTTTTAAGTTCTATCTCTATGGTTTGTTTGCTGTTGATGTAGCCCTAAGCAGAGACTGGCAAAAATCACTTTCATGGAAAGCGGTTGCCAAGCTTCCAAAAAAATACGAGTTGCCTGAAATCTCAGCAAATATTTTTTCACCAATCTTGGTGATTCTTTCATGTAATGATCAGTACACCAAAACCACTTGGCTCACCACTTTCATTCTTTTAGGTTAAACCGTTTGTTTGCAGTAACCGTTTTCATGTTTAGGTTTCACTCTGTCTTCTCCTATAGGGATACATGTATTTGGAACTCTAAATCAAACACGGTTTGTGGTAGCTCTTTAAAACTTGACACAATAAAGCAGTTTCAAGTTCCATCTCTATGGTTTGTTTGCTGTTGATGTAGCCCTAAGCAGAGAGTGGCGAAAATCACTTTCATGAAAAGGGGTTCCCAATCTTCCAAAAAACTACGAGTTGCCTGAAATCTCAGCAAACATTTTTTCACCCAATCTTGATGGTTCTTTCAGGTAATGATCAGTACACCAAAACCACTTGGCTCACCAAATTTCGTTCTTCTAGGTTAAACCGTTCGTTTGCAGTAACCGTTTTTATTTTTAGGTTTCACTCTGTTTTCTCCTATAGGGATACATGTATTTGGAACTCTAAATCAAACACGGTTTGTGCTAGCTCTGTGAAACTTGACACAATAAAGCAGTTTCAAGTTCTATCTCTATCGTTTGTTTGCTGTTGATGTAGCCCTAAGCAGAATGTGGCGAAAATCACTTTCATGGAAAGCAGTTGCCAAGCTTCCGAAAAACAACGAGTCTCCTGAAATCTCAGCAAACATTTTTTCACCCAATCGTGATGATTCTTTCAGGTAATGATCAGTACACCAAAACCACTTGGCTCACCAAATTTCGTTTTTCTAGGTTAAACCGTTCGTTTGCAGTAACCGTTTTCATTTTAGGTTTCACTCTGTTTTCTCCTATAGGGATACATGTATTTGGAACTCTAAATCAAACACGGTTTGTGCTAGCGCTTTGAAAGATGACACAATAAAGCAGTTTCAAGTTCTATCACTATGGTTTGTTTGCTGTTGATGTTGCCCTAAGCAGAGACTGGCGAAAATCACTTTCATGGAAAGGGGTTGCCAAGTTTCCAAAAAACTACGAATTGCCTGAAATCTCAGCAAACATTTTTTGACCCAATCTTGATGTTTCTTTCAGGTAATGATCAGTACACCAAAACCACTTGGCTCACCAAATTTCATTCTTATAGGTTAAACCGTTCCTTTGCAGTAACCGTTTTCATTTTTAGGTTTCACTCTGTTTTCTCCTATAGGGATACATGTATTTGGAACTCTAAATCAAACACGGTTTGGGCTAGCTCTTTGAAACTTGACACAATAAAGCAGTTTCAAGTTCTATCTCTATGGTTTGTTTGCTGTTGATGTAGCCTTAAGCAGAGACTGCCGAAAATCACTCTCATGGAAAGGTTTTGCCAAGCTTCCAAAAAACTACTAGTTGCCTGAAATCTCAGGAAACATTTTTTCACCCAATCTTGATGGTTCTTTCAGGTAATGATCAGTACACCAAAACCACTTGGCTCACCAAATTTCGTTCTTCTAGGTTAAACCATTCGTTTGCAGTAACCGTTTTCATTTTTAGGTTTCACTCTGTTTTCTCCTATAGGGATACATGTATTTGGAACTCTAAATCAAACACGGTTTGTGCTAGCTCTTTGAAACTTGACAAAATAAAGCAGTTTCAAGTTCTATCTCTATGATTTGTTTGCTGTTGATGTAGCCCTAAGCAGAGACTGGCGAAAATCACTTTCATGGAAAGGTTTTGCCAAGCTGCCAAAAAACTACGAGTTGCCTGAAATCTCAGCAAACATTTTTTCATCCAATCTTGATGATTCTTTCAGGTAATGATCAGTACACCAAAAACACTTGGTACACCGAATTTCGTTCTTCTAGGTTAAACCGGTCGTTTGCAGTAACCGTTTTCATTTTTAGGTTTCACTCTATTTTCTCCTATAGGAATACATGTATTTGAACTCTAAATGAAACACGGTTTGTTCTAGCTCTTTGAAACTTGACACAATAAAGCAGTTTCAAGTTCTGTCTCTATTGTTTGTTTGCTGTTGATGTAGCCCTAAGCAGAGACTGGCGAAAATCACTTTCATGAAAAGTGGTTGACAAGCTTCCAAAAAACTATGAGTTGCCTGAAATCTCAGCAAACATTTTTTCACCCAATCTTGATGATTCTTTCAGGTAACGATCAGTACACCAAAACCACTTGGCTCACCAAATTTCGTTCTTCTAGGTTAAACCGTTCGTTTGCAGTAACCGTTTTCATTTTTAGGTTTCACTCTGTTTTCTCCTATAGGGATACATGTATTTGGAACTCTAAATCAAACACGGTTTGTGCTAGGTCTTTGAAACTTAAGAGAATAAAGCAGTTTCAAGTTCAGTCTCTATGGTTTGTTTGCTGTTGATGTAGCCCTAAGCAGAGACTGGCGAAAATCACTTTCATGGAAAGGGGTTGCCAAGCTTCCAAAAAACTACGAGTTGCCTGAAATCTCAGCAAATATTTTTTCACCCAATCTTGATGATTCCTACAGGTAATGATCAGTACACCAAAACCACTTGGCTCACCGAAATTCATTCCTCTATGTTAAACCGGTTGTTTGCAGTAACCGTTTTTATTTTTAAGTTTCACTCTGTTTTCTTCTATAGGGATACATGTATTTGGAACTCTAAATGAAATACGGTTTGAGCTAGCTCTTTGAAACTTGACACAACAAAACAGTTTCAAGTTATATCTCTATGGTTTGTTTGCTGTTCATGTAGCCCTAAGCAGAGACTGGCGAAAATCACTTTTATGGAAAGGGGTTGCCAAGCCTCAAAAAACTACCAGTTGCCTGGAATCTCAGCACACATTTTTTCACCCAATCTTGATGATTCTTTCAGGTAATGATCAGTACACCAAAACCACTTGGCTCACCAAATTTCGTTCTTCTAGGTTAAACCGTTCGTTTGCAGTAACCGTTTTCATTTTTAGGTTTCACTCTGTTTTCTCCTATAGGGATACATGTATTTGGAACTCTAAATGAAACACGGTTTGTGCTA
The DNA here is from genome assembly GCF_052094955.1 of Ictidomys tridecemlineatus. Taxonomy (NCBI): domain Eukaryota; kingdom Metazoa; phylum Chordata; class Mammalia; order Rodentia; family Sciuridae; genus Ictidomys; species Ictidomys tridecemlineatus. Next base: position 68,463 of record NW_027522498.1, on the reverse strand, counting down.
GCTCTTTGAAACTTGACACAATAAAGCAGTTTCTAGTTCTATCACTATGGTTTGTTTGCTGTTTATGTAGACCTAAGCAGAGACTGGCAAAAATCACTTTCATGGAAAGGGGTTGCCAAGCTTCCAAAAAACTACGAGTTGCCTGAAATCTCAGCAAATATTATTTCACCCAATCTTGACGATTCTTTCAGGTAATGATCAGTACACCAAAACCACTTGGATCACCAAATTTCGTTCTTCTAGGTTAAACCGTTCATTTGCAGTAACAGTTTTCATTTTTAGGTTTCACTCTGTTTTCTCCTATGGGGATACATGTATTTGGAACTCTAAATCAAACATGGTTTGTGCTAGCTCTTTGAAACTGGACACAATAAAGCAGTTTCAAGTTCTATCTCTATGGTTTGTTTGCTGTTGATGTAGCCCTAAGCAGAGACTGGCGAAAATCACTTTCATTTAAAGGGGTTGCCAGGCTTCCAAAAAACTACGAGTTGCCTGGAATCTCAGCAAACATTTTTTCACCCAATCTTGATGATTCCTTCAGGTAATGATCAGTACACCAAATCCACTTGGCTCACCAAATTTCTTTTTTCTATGTTAAACCGTTCGTTTGCAGTAACCGTTTTCATTTTGAGGTTTCACTCTGTTTTCTCCTATGGGGATACATGTATTTGGAACTCTAAATCAAACATGGTTTGTGCTAGCTCTTTGAAACTTGACACAATAAAGCAGTTTCTAGTTCTATCACTATGGTTTGTTTGCTGTTTATGTAGCCCTAAGCAGAGACTGGCGAAAATCACTTTCATGGAAAGGGGTTGCCAAGCTTCCAAAAAACTACGAGTTGCCTGAAATCTCAGCAAATATTATTTCACCTAATCTTGACGATTCTTTCAGGTAATGATCAGTACACCAAAACCACTTGGATCACCAAATTTCGTTCTTCTAGGTTAAACCGTTCATTTGCAGTAACCGTTTTCATTTTTAGGTTTCACTCTGTTTTCTCCTATGTGGATACATGTATTTGGAACTCTAAATCAAACATGGTTTGTGCTAGCTCTTTGAAACTGGACACAATAAAGCAGTTTCAAGTTCTATCTCTATGGTTTGTTTGCTGTTGATGTAGCCCTAAGCAGAGACTGGCGAAAATCACTTTCATTTAAAGGGGTTGCCAAGCTTCCAAAAAACTACGAGTTTCCTGGAATCTCAGCAAACATTTTTTCACCCAATCTTGATGATTCCTTCAGGTAATGATCAGTGCACCAAAACCACTTGGCTCACCAAATTTCTTTTTTCTAGGTTAAACCGTTCGTTTGCAGTAACCGTTTTCATTTGGAGGTTTCACTCTGTTTTCTCCTATGGGGATACATGTATTTGGAACTCTAAATCAAACATGGTTTGTGCTAGCTCTTTGTAACTTGATACAATAAAGCAGTTTCAACTTCTATCTCTATGGTTTTTTTGCTGTTGATGTAGCCCTAAGCAGAGACTGGCGAAAATCACTTTCATTTAAAGGCGTTGCCAAGCTTCCAAAAAACTACGAGTTGCCTGAAATCTCAGCAAACATTTTTTCACCCAATCTTGATGATTCTTTCAGGTAATGATCAGTACACCAAAACCACTTGGCTTTTCAATTTTCGTTCTTCTAGGTTAAACCGTTCGTTTGCAGTAACCGTTTTCATTTTTAGGTTTCACTCTGTTTTCTCCTATAGGGATACATGTATTTGGAACTCTAAATCAAACACGGTTTCTGCTAACTCTTTGAAACTTGACACAATAAAGCAGTTTCAAGTTCTATCTCTATGGTTTGTTTTCTGTTGATGTAGCCCTTATCAGAGACTGGCGAAAATCACATTCATGGAAAGGGGTTGCCGAGCTTCCACAAAACTACGAGTTGCATGAAATCTCAGCAAACATTTTTTCACCCAATCTTGATGATTCTTTCAGGTAATGATCAGTACACCAAAACCACTTGGCTCACCAAATTTCGTTCTTCTAGGTAAAACCGGTCGTTTGCAGTAACCGTTTTCATTTTGAGGTTTCACTCTGTTTTCTCCTATAGGGATACATGTATTTGGAACTCTAAATCAAACACGGTTTGTGCTAGCTCTTTGAAACTTGACACAAGAAAACAGTTTCATGTTGTATCTCTATGGTTTGTTTGCTGTTGATGTAGACCAAAGCAGAGACTGGCGAAAATCAGTTTCTTGGAAAGGGGTTGCCAAACTTCGAAAAAACTACGAGTTGCCTAAAATCATAGCAAACATTTTTTCACCCAATCTTGATGATTCTTTCAGGTAATGATCAGTACAGCAAAACCACTTGGCTCATAGAATTTCGTTCTTCTATGTTAAACCGGTTGTTTGCAGTAACCATTTTCATTTTTAGGTTTCACTCTGTTTTCTTCTATAGGGATACATGTATTGGAACTCTAAATGAAATACGGTTTGTGCTAGCTCTTTGAAACTTGATACAACAAAACAGTTTCAAGTTATATCTCTATGGTTTGTTTGCTGTTGATGTAGCCCTAAGCAGAGACTGGCCAAAATCACTTTCATTTAAAGGGGTTGCCAAGCTTCCAAAAAACTACGAGTTGACTGAATCTCAGCAAACATTTTTTCACGCAATCTTGATGATTCTTTCAGGTAATGATCAGTACACCAAAACCACTTGGCTCACCAAATTTCGTTCTTCTAGGTTAAACCGTTCATTTGCAGTAAACGTTTTCATTTTGAGGTTTCACTCTGTTTTCTCCTATAGGGATACATGTATTTGGAACTCTAAATCAAACAAGGTTTGTGCTAGCTCTTTGAAACTTGAAACAATAAAGCAGTTTCAAGTTCTATCTCTATGGTTAGTTTGCTGTTTATGTAGCCCTAAGCCGAGACTGGCAAAAATCACTTTCATGGAAAGGGGTTGCCAAGCTTCCAAAAAACTACGAGTTTCCTGAAATCTCAGCAAACATTTTTTCACCCAATCTTGATGATTCTTTCAGGTAATGATCAGTACACCAAAACCACTTGGCTCACCAAATTTCGTTCTTCTAGGTTAAACCGTTCGTTTGCAGTAACCGTTTTCATTTTTAGGTTTCACTCTCTTTTCTCCTATAGGGATACATGAATTTGGAACTCTAAATGAAACAAGATTTGTGCTAGCTCTTTGAAACTTGACACAATAAAGCAGTTTCAAGTTCTATCTGTATGGTTTGTTTGCTGTTGATGTAGACCTAAGCTGAGACTGGCGAAATCACTTTCATGGAAAGGGGTTGCCAAGCTTCCAAAAAACTACGAGTTGCCTGAAATCTCAGCAAACATTTTTTCACGCAATCTTGATGATTCTTTCTTGTAATGATCAGTACACCAAATCCACTTGGCTCACCAAATTTCGTTCTTCTAGGTTAAACCGGTCGTTTGCAGTAACCGTTTTCATTTTTAGGTTTCACTCTGTTTTCTCCTATAGGGATACATGTATTTGGAACTCTAAATCAAACACGGTTTGTGCTAGCTCTTTGAAACTTGAAACAATAAAGCAGTTTCAAGTTCTATCTCTATGGTTTGTTTGCTGTTGATGTAGCCCTAAGCCGAGACTGGCAAAAATCACTTTCATGGAAAGGGGTTGCCAAGCTTCCAAAAAACTACGAGTTGCCTGAAATCTCAGCAAACATTTTTTCACCCAATCTTAATGATTCTTTCATGTAATGATCAGTACACGAAATCCACTTGGCTCACCAAATTTCGTTCTTCTAGGTTAAACCGGTCGTTTGCAGTAACCGTTTTCATTTTTAGGTTTCACTCTGTTTTCTCCTATAGGGATACATGTATTTGGAACTCTAAATCAAACACGGTTTTTGCTAGGTCTTTGAATCTTAACACAATAAAGCAGTTTCAAGTTCTATCTCTATGGTTTGTTTGCTGTTGATGTAGCCCTAAGCAGAGACTGGCAAAAATCACTTTCATGGAATGGGATTGCCAAGCTTTCAAAAAACTACGTGTTGCCTGAAATCTCAGCAAACATTTTTTCACCCAATCTTGATGATTCTTTCAGGTAATGATCAGTACACCAAAACAACTTGGCTCACCAAATTTCGTACTTTTAGGTTAAACCGTTCGTTTGCAGTACCGTTTTCATTTTTAGGTTGCACTCTGTTTACTCCTATAGAAATACATGTATTTGGAACTCTAAATCAAACACGGTTTGTGCTAGCTCTTTGAAACTTGACACAAGAAAACAGTTTCATGTTGTATCTCTATGGTTTGTTTGCTGTTGATGTAGCCCTAAGCAGAGAGTGGCGAAAATCAGTTTCATGGAAAGGGGTTGCCAAACTTCGAAAAAACTACGAGTTGCCTAAAATTATAGCAAAAATTTTTTCACCCAATCTTGATGATTCTTTCAGGTAATGATCAGTACAGCAAAACCACTTGGCTCATAGAATTTTGTTCTTCTATGTTAAACCGGTTGTTTGCAGTAACTGTTTTCATTTTTAGGTTTCACTCTGTTTACTTCTATAGGGATACATGTATTGGAACTCTAAATGAAATACGGTTTGTGCTAGCTCTTTGAAACTTGACACAACAAAACAGTTTCAAGTTATATCTCTATGGTTTGTTTTCTGTTGATGTAGCCCTAAGCAGAGACTGGCGAAAATCACTTTCATGGAAAGGGGTTGCCAAGCTTCCAAAAAACTACGAGTTGCCTGAAATCTCAGCAAACATTTTTTCACCCAATCTTGATGATTCTTTCATGTAATGATCAGTACACCAAATCCACTTGGCTCACAAATTTCGTTCTTCTAGGTTAAACCGGTCGTTTGCAGTAACCGTTTTCATTTTTAGGTTTCACTCTGTGTTCTCCTATAGGGATACATGTATTTGGAACTCTAAATCAAACACGGTTTGTGCTAGGTCTTTGAATCTTAACACAATAAAGCAGTTTCAAGTTCTATCTCTATGGTTTGTTTGCTGTTGATGTAGCCCTAAGCAGAGACTGGCGAAAATCACTTTCATGGAAAGGGGTTGCCAAGCTTCCAAAAAACTACGAGTGCCTGAAATCTCAGAAAACATTTTTTCACCCAATCTTGATGATTCTTTCAGGTAATGATCAGTACACCAAAACCACTTGGCTCACCAAGTTTCGTTCTTCTAGGTTAAACCGTTCGTTTGTAGCAACCGTTTTCATTTTTAGGTTTCACTCTCTTTTCTTTTATAGGGATACATGTATTTGGAACTCTAAATGAAACAAGGTTTGTGCTAGCTCTTTGAAACTTGAAAAAATAAAGCAGTTTCAAGTTCTATCTCTATGGTTTGTTTGCTGTTGATGTAGCCCTAAGCAGAGACTGGCGAAAATCACTTCCATGGAAAGGGGTTGCCAAGCTTCCAAGAAACTACGAGTTCCCTGAAATCTCAGCAAACATTTTTTCACCCAATCTTGATGATTCTTTCAGGTAATGATCAGTACACCAAAACCACTTGGCTCACCAAATTTCGTTCTTCTAGGTTAAACCGTTCGTTTGCAGTAACCATTTTCATTTTGAGGTTTCACTCTGCTTTCTCCTACAGGGATACACGTATTGGGAACTCTAAATGAAACCCTTTTTTTGCTAGCTCTTTGAAACTTGACACAATAAAGCAGTTTCAAGTTCTATTTCTATGGTTTGTTTGCTGTTGATGTATCGCTAAGCAGAGACTGGCGAAAATCACTTTCATGGAAAGGGGTTGCCAAGCTTTCAAAAAACTACAAGTTTCCTGAAATCTCAGCAAACATTTTTTCAACCAATCTTGATGATTCTTTCAGGTACAGATCAGTACACCAAAACCACTTGGATCACCAAATTTCGTTCTTCTAGGTTAAACCGTTCATTTGCAGTAACCATTTTCATTTTTAGGTTTCACTCTGTTTTCTCCTATGGGGATACATGTATTTGGAACTCTAAATCAAACATGGTTTGTGCTAGCTCTTTGAAACTTGACACAATAAAGCAGTTTCAAGTTCTGTCTCTATGGTTTGTTTGCTGTTGATGTAGCCCTAATCAGAGACTGGCGAAAATCACTTACATGGAAAGGGGTTGCCAAGCTTCCACAAAACTACGAGTTGCCTGAAATCTCAGCAAACATTTTTTCACGCAATCTTGATGATTCTTTCAGGTAATGATCAGTACACCAAAACCACTTGGCTCACCAAATTTCGTTCTTCTAGGTAAAACCGGTCGTTTGCAGTAACCGTTTTCATTTTGAGGTTTCACTCTGTTTTCTCCTATAGGGATACATGTATTTGGAACTCTAAATAAAACACGGTTTGGGCTAGCGCTTTGAAACTTGACACAATAAAGCAGTTTCAAGTTCTATCTCTATGGTTTGTTTGCTGTTTATGTAGCCCTAAGCAGAGACTAACGAAAATCTCTTTCATGCAAAGGGGTTGTCAAGCTTCCAAAAAATTACGAGTTGCCTGAAATCTCAGCAAACATTTTTTCACCCAATCTTGATGATTCTTTCAGGTAATGATCAGTACACCAAAACAACTTGGCTCACCAAATTTCGTTCTTCTAGGTTAAACCGTTCATTTGCAGTAACCGTTTTCATTTTTAGGTTTCACTCTGCTTTCTCCTACAGGGATACACGTATTTGGAACTCTAAATGAAACACGGTTTGTGCTAGCTCTTTGAAACTTGACACAATAAAGCAGTTTCAAGTTCTATCTCTATGGTTGTTTGCTGTTGATGTAGCCCTAAGCAGAGACTTGCGAAAATCAATTTCATGGAAAGGGGTTGCTAAGCTTCCAAAAATCTACAAGTTTCCTGAAATCTCAGCAAAATTTTTTCAACCAATCTTGATGATTCTTTCAGGTACAGATCAGTGCACCAAAACCACTTGGATCACCAAATTTCGTTCTTCTAGGTTAAACCGTTCGTTTGCAGTAACCGTTTTCATTTTGAGGTTTCACTCTGTTTTCTCCTATGGGGATACATGTATTTGGAACTCTAAATCAAACATGGTTTGTGCTAGCTCTTTGAAACTTGACACAATAAAGCAGTTTCAACTTCTATCTCTATGGATTGTTTGCTGTTGATGTAGCCCTAAGCAGAGACTGGCGAAAATCACTTTCATTTAAAGGGGTTGCCAAGCTTCCAAAAAACTACGAGTTGCCTGAATTCTCAGCAAACATTTTTTCACCCAATTTTGATGATTCTTTCAGGTAATGATCAGTACACCAAAACCACTTGGCTCACCAAATTTCTTTCTTCTAGGTTTAACCGTTCGTTTGCAGTAACCGTTTTCAATTTTAGGTTTCACTCTGTTTTCTCCTATAGGGATACATGTATTTGGAACTCTAAATCAAACACGGTTTCTGCTAGCTCTTTGAAACTTGACACAATAAAGCAGTTTCAAGTTCTATCTCTATGGATTTTTTTGCTGTTGATGTAGCCCTAATGAGAGACTGGCGAAAATCACATTCATGGAAAGGGGTTGCCAAGCTTCCACAAAACTACGAGTTGCCTGAAATCTCAGCAAACATTTTTTCACCCAATCTTGATGATTCTTTCAGGTAATAATCAGTACACAAAAACCACTTGGCTCACCAAATTTCCTTCTTCTAGGTAAAACCGGTCGTTTGCAGTAACCGTTTTCATTTTTAGGTTTCACTCTGTTTTCTCCTATAGGGATACATGTATTTGGAACTCTAAATCAAACACGGTTTGTGCTAGCTCTTTGAAACTTGACAACAGAAAACAGTTTCATGTTGTATCTCTATGGTTTGTTTGCTGTTGATGTAGCCCTAAGCAGAGACTGGCGAAAATCAGTTTCATGGAAAGGGGTTGCAAACTTCGAAAAAACTACGAGTTGCCTAAATTCATAGCAAACATTTTTTCACCCAATCTTGATGATTCCTTCAGGTAATGATCAGTACAGCAAAACCACTTGGCTCACCAAATTTCGTTCTTCTAGGTTAAACCGGTCGTTTGCAGTAACCGTTTTCATTTTTAGGTTTCAATCTGTTTTCTCCTGTAGGGATACATGTATTTGGAACTCTAAATGAAACACGGTTTGTGCTAGCTATTTGAAACTTGACACAATAAAGCAGTTTCAACTTCTATCTCTATGGTTTGTTTGCTGTTGATGTAGCCCTAAGCAGAGACTGGCGAAAATCACTTTCATGAAAAGGGGTTGCCAAGCTTCCAAAAAACTACGAGTTGCCTGCAATCTCAGCAAACATTTTTTCACCCAATCTTGATGATTCTTTCAGGTAATGATCAGTACACCAAAACCACTAGGCTCACCATATTTCGTTCTTCTAGGTTAAACCGTTCGTTTGCAGTAAACGTTTTCATTTTTAGGTTTCACTCTGTTTTCTCCTACAGGGATACATGTATTTGGAACTCTTAATCAAACACGGTCAAGCTCTTTGAAACTTGACACAATAAAGCAGTTTCAAGTTCTATCTCTATGGTTTGTTTGCTGTTGATGTAGACCTAAGAAGATACTGGCGAAAAACCCTTTCATTAAAAGGAGTTGCCAAGCTTCCAAAAAACTACGAGTTGCCTGCAATCTCAGCAAACATTTTTTCTCCCAATCTTGATGATTCTTTCAGGTAATAATCAGTACACCAAAACCACGTGGCTCACCAAATTTCGTTCTTCTAGGTTAAACCGTTCGTTTGCAGTAACCGTTTTCATTTTAGGTTTCACTCTGTTTTCTCCTATAGGGATAGATGTATTTGGAACTCTAAATGAAACACGGTTTGTGCTAGCTCTTTGAAACTTGACACAATAAAGCAGTTTCAAGTTCTATCTCTATGGTTTGTTTGCTGTTGATGTAGCCCTAAGCAGAGACTGGCGAAAATCAGTTTCATGGAAAGGGGTTGCCAAACTTCGAAAAAACTACGCGTTGCCTAAAATCATACCAAACATTTTTTCACCCAATCTTGATAATTCTTTCAGGTAATGATCAGTACAGCAAAACCACTTGGCTCACCAAATTTCGTTCTTCTAGGTTAAACCGGTCGTTTGCAGTAACCGTTTTCATTTTTAGGTTTCAATCTGTTTTCTCCTGTAGGGATACATGTATTTGGAACTCTAAATGAAACACGGTTTGTGCTAGCTATTTGAAACTTGACACAATGAAGCAGTTTCAACTTCTATCTCTATGGTTTGTTTGCTGTTGATGTAGCCCTAAGCAGAGACTGGCGAAAATCACTTTCATGAAAAGGGGTTGCCAAGCTTCCAAAAAACTACGAGTTGCCTGCAATCTCAGCAAACATTTTTTCACCCAATCTTGATGATTCTTTCAGGTAATGATCAGTACACCAAAACCACTAGGCTCACCATATTTCGTTCTTCTAGGTTAAACCGTTCGTTTGCAGTAAACGTTTTCATTTTTAGGTTTCACTCTGTTTTCTCCTACAGGGATACATGTATTTGGAACTCTTAATCAAACACGGTCAAGCTTTTTGAAACTTGACACAATAAAGCAGTTTCAAGTTCTATCTCTATGGTTTGTTTGCTGTTGATGTAGACCTAAGAAGATACTGGCGAAAAACCCTTTCATGAAAAGGGGTTGCCAAGCTTCCAAAAAACTACGAGTTGCCTGCAATCTCAGCAAACATTTTTTCTCCCAATCTTGATGATTCTTTCAGGTAATAATCAGTACACCAAAACCACGTGGCTCACCAAATTTCGTTCTTCTAGGTTAAACCGTTCGTTTGCAGTAACCGTTTCCATTTTTAGGTTTCACTCTGTTTTCTCCTATAGGGATACATGTATTTGGAACTCTAAATGAAACACGGTTTGTGCTAGCTCTTTGAAAGTTTACACAATAAAGCAGTTTCAAGTTCTATCTCTATGGTTTGTTTGCTGTTGATGTAGCCCAAAGCAGAGACTGGCGAATATCACATTCATGGAAAGTTGTTGCCAAGCTTCCAAAAAACTACGAGTTGCCTGAAATCTCAGCAAACATTTTTCACCCAATCTTGATGATTCTTTCAGGTAATGATCAGTACTCCAAAACCACTTGGCTCACAAAATTTCGTTCTTCTAGGTTAAACCGTTCATTTGCAGTAAACGTTTTCATTTTGAGGTTTCACTCTGTTTTCTCCTATAGGGATACATGTATTTGGAACTCTAAATCAAACACGGTTTGTGCTAGCTCTTTGAAACTTGAAACAATAAAGCAGTTTCAAGTTCTATCTCTATGGATTGTTTGCTGTTGATGTAGCCCTAAGCAGAGACTGGCGAAAATCACTTTCATGGAAAGGGCTTGCCAAGCTTCCAAAAAACTATGAGTTGCCTGAAATATCAGCAAACATTTTTTCACCCAATCTTGATGATTCTTTCAGGTAATGATCAATACACCAAAACCACTTGGATTTTCAATTTTCGTTCTTCTAGGTTAAACCGTTCGTTTGCAGTAACCGTTTTCATTTTTAGGTTTCACTCTGTTTTCTCCTATAGGGATACATGTATTTGGAACTCTAAATCAAACACGGTTTGTGCTAGCTCTCTGAAAGTTGAAACAATAAAGCAGTTTCAAGTTCTATCTCTATGGTTTGTTTGCTGTTGATGTAGCCCTATGCAGAGACTGGCAAATATCACTTTCATGGAAAGGGGTTGCCAAGCTTCCAAAAAACTACGAGTTGCCTGAAATCTCAGCAAACATTTTTTCACCCAATCTTGATGATTCTTTCAGGTAATGATCAGTACTCCAAAACCACTTGGCTCACGAAATTTCGTTCTTCTAGGTTAAACCGTTCGTTTGCAGTAACCGTTTTCATTTTTAGGTTTCACTCTGTTTTCTCCTATAGGGATACATGTATTTGGAACTCTAAAAAAACACGGTTTGTGCTTGCTCTTTGAAACTTGACACAATAAAGAGGTTTCAAGTTCTATCTCTATGGTTTGTTTGCTGTTGATGTAGCCCTATGCAGAGACTGGGGAAAATCGCTTTCATGGAAAGGGGTTGCCAAGCTTCCAAAAAACTACGAGTTGCCTGAAATCTCAGCAAACATTTTTTCAGCCAATCTTGATGATTCTTTCAGGTAATGATAAGTACACCAAAACCACTTAGCTCACCAAATTCCGTTCTTCTAGGTTAAACCGGTCGTTTGCAGTAACCGTTTTCATTGTTAGGTATCACTCTGTTTTCTCCTATAAGGATACATGTATTTGGAACTCTCAATCAAACACGGATTGTGCTAGCTCTTTGAAACTTGACACAATAAAGCAGTTTCAAGTTCTATTTCTATGGTTTGTTTGCTGTTGATGTAGCCCTAAGAATATACTGGCGAAAATCACTTTCATGAAAAGGGGTTGCCAAGCTTCCAAAAAACTACGAGTTTCCTGAAATCTCAGCAAACATTTTTTCACCCAATCTTGATGATTCTTTCAGGTAATGATCAGTACACCAAAACCACTTGGCTCACCAAATTTCGTTCTTCTAGGTTAAACCGTTCGTTTGCAGTAACCATTTTTATTTTTAGGTTTCACTCTGTTTTCTCCTATAGGGATACATGTAGTTGGAACTCTAAATCAAACACGGTTTGTGCTAGCTCTTTGAAACTTGTAACAATA
>NW_027522498.1:0-56712 GCF_052094955.1 Ictidomys tridecemlineatus | reverse complement strand
TGGTTTGTTTGCTGTTGATGTAGCCCTAAGCAGAGACTGGGAAAATCACTTTCATGGAAAGGGGTTGCCAAGCTTCCAAAAAATACGAGTTGCCTGAAATCTCAGCAAACACTTTTTCAACCAATCTTGATGATACTTTCAGGGAATGATCAGTACACCAATCCCACTTGGCTCACCAAATTTCGTTCTTTTAGGTTAAACCGTTCGTTTGCAGAAACCGGTTGCATTTTGAGGTTTCACTCTGTTTTCTCCTATATGGATACTATGTATTTGGAAATCTAAATCAAACACTGGTTTGTGCTAGCTCTTTGAAACTTGACCCAATAAATTAGTTTCAATTTCTATTTCTATGGTGTTTTTGCTGTTGATGTAGCCCTAAGCAGAGACTGGCGAGAATCACTTTCATGGAAAGGGGTTGGCAAGCTTCCAAAAAACTACGAGTTGCATGAAATCTCAGCAAACACTTTTTCACCCAATCTTGATGATACTTTCAGGGAATGATCAGTACACCAATCCCACTTGGCTCACCAAATTTCGTTCTTCTAGGTTAAACCGTTCGTTTGCAGTAACCGGTTGCATTTTGAGTTTTCACTCTGTTTTCTCCTATACAGATACATGTATTTGGAACTCTAAATAAAACACTGTTTGTGCTAGCTCTTTGAATCTTGACCCAATAAAGCCGTTTCAAGTTCTATCTCTATGGTTTGTTTGCTGTTGATGTAGCCCTAAGCAGAGACTGGCGAGAATCACTTTCATGGAAAGGGGGGTTGCCAAGCTTCCAAAAAACTACGAGTTGCCTGAAATCTCAGCAAACACTTTTTCACCCAATCTTGATGATACTTTCAGGGAATGATCAGTACACCAATCCCACTTGGCTCCTTAAATTTCGTTCTTCTAGGTTAAACCGTTCGTTTGCAATAACCGTTTTCATTTTGAGGTTTCACTCTGTTTTCTCCTATACGGATACATGTATTTGGAACTCTAAATCAAACACGGTTTGTGCTAGCTCTTTGAAACTTGACCCAATAAAGCAGTTTCAAGTTCTGTGTCTATAGTTTATATGCTGTGTATGTAGCCCTAAGCAGAGACTGGCGGGAATCACTTTCATGGAAAGGGGTTGCCAAGCTTTTAGAAAACTACGAGTTTCCTGAAATCTCAGCAAACACTTTTTCACCCAATCTTGATGATACTTTCTGGGAATGATTAGTACACCAATCCCACTTGGCTCACCAAATTTCGTTCTTCTAGGTTAAACCGTTCGTTTGCAGTAACCGTTTCCATTTTGAGGTTTCACTCTGTTTTCTCCTATACGGATACATGTATTTGGAACTCTAAATCAAACACGGTTTGTGCTAGCTCTTTGAAACTTGACCCAATAAAGCAGTTTCAAGTTCTATCTCTATGGTTTGTTTGCTGTTGATGTAGCCCTAAGCATAGACTGGGGAAAATCACTTTCATGGAAAGGGGTTGCCAAGCTTCCAAAAAACTACGAGTTGCCTGAAATCTCAGCAAACACTTTTTCACCCAATCTTGATGATACTTTCTGGGAATGATCAGTACACCAATCCCACTTGGCTCACCAAATTTCGTTTTTTTAGGTTAAACCGTTCGTTTGCAGTAACCGTTTTCATTTTGAGGTTTCACTCTGTTTTCTCCTATACGAATACATGTATTTGGAACTCTAAATCAAACACGGTTTATGCTAGCTCTTTGAAACTTGACCCAATAAAGCAGTTTCAAGATCTATCTCTATGGTTTGTTTGCTGTTGATGTAGCCCTAAGCAGAGACTGGGGAAAATCACTTTCATGGAAAGGGGTTGCCAAGCTTCCAAAAAACTACGAGTTGCCTGAAATCTCAGCAAACACTTTTTCACCCAATCTTGATGATACTTTCAGGGAATGATCAGTACACCATTCCCACTTGGCTCACCAAATTTCGTTCTTCTAGGTTAAACCGTTCTTTTGCAGTAACCGGTTGCATTTTGAGATTTCACTCTGTTTTCTCCTATACGGATACATGTATTTGGAACTCTAAATCAAACACGGTTTGTGCTAGTTCTTTCAAACTTGACACAATAAAGCAGTTTCAAGTTCTCTCTCTATGGTTTGTTTGCTGTTGATGTAGCCCTAAGCAGAGACTGGCGAGAATCACATACATGGAAAGGGGTTGCCAAGCTTCCAAAAAACTACGAGTTGCCTGAAATCTCAGCAAACACTTTTTCACCCAATCTTGATGATACTTTCAGGGAATGATCAGTACACCAATCCCACGTGGATCACCAAATTTCGTTCTTCTAGGTTAAACCGTTCATTTAAACTAACCGTTTTCATTTTGAGGTTTCACTCTGTTTTCTCCTATACGGATACATGTATTTGGAACTCTAAATCAAACACACTTTGTGCTAGCTCTTTGAAACTTGACCCAATAAAGAAGTTTCCAGTTCTATCTCTATGATTTGTTTGCTGTTGATGTAGCCCTAAGCAGAGACTGGCGAGAATCACTTTCATGGAAAGGGGTTGCCAAGCTTCCAAAAATCAACGAGTTTCCTGAAATCTCAGCAAACACTTTTTCACCCAATCTTGATGATACTTTCAGGCAATGATCAGTACACCAATCCCACTAGGCTCACCAAATTTCGTTCTTCTTGGTTAAACCGTTCGTTTGCAGTAACCGTTTTCATTTTGAGGTTTCACTCTGTTTTCTCCTATACGGATACATGTATTTGGAACTCTAAATCAAACACGGTTTGTGCTAGTTCTTTCAAACTTGACACAATAAAGCAGTTTCAAGTTCTCTCTCTATGGTTTGTTTGCTGTTGATGTAGCCCTAAGCAGAGACTGGCGAGAATCACATACATGGAAAGGGGTTGCCAAGCTTCCAAAAAACTACGAGTTGCCTGAAATCTCAGCAAACACTTTTTCACCCAATCTTGATGATACTTTCAGGAAATGATCAGTACACCAATCCCACTTGGCTCACCAAATTTCGTTCTTCTAGGTTAAACCGTTCATTTGCAGTAACCGGTTGCATTTTGAGGTTTCACTCTGTATTCTCCTATATCGATACATGTATTTGGAACTCTAAATAAAACATGGTTATTGCTAGCTCTCTGAAACTTGACCCAATAAAGCAGTTTCAATTTCTAACTCTATGGTGTGTTTGCTGTTGATGTAGCCCTAAGCAGAGACTGGCGAGAATCACTTTCATGGAAAGGGGTTGCCAAGCTTCCAAAAAACTACGAGTTGCCTGAAATCTCAGCAAACACTTTTTCACCCAATCTTGATGATACCTTCAGGGAATGATCAGTACACCAATCCCACTTGGCTCACCAAATTTCGTTCTTCTAGGTTAAACCGTTCATTTGAAGTAACCGTTTTCATTTTGAGGTTTCACTCTGTTTTTTCCTGTACAAATACATGTATTTGGAACTCTAAATGAAACACGGTTTGTGCTAGCTCTTTGAAACTTGACCCAATAAAGCAGTTTCAAGTTCTCTCTCTATGGTTTGTTTGCTGTTGATGTAGCCCTAAGCAGAGACTGGCGAGAATCACTTTCATGGAAAGGGGTTTCCAAGCTTCCAAAAAACTACGAGTTGCCTGAAATATCAGCAAACACTTTTCACCCAATCTTGATGATACTTAAGGGAATGATCAGTACACCAATCCTACTTGGCTCACCAAATTTCGTTCTTCTAGGTTAAACCGTTCGTTTTCAGTAACCGTTTTCATTCTGAGGTTTCACTCTGTTTTCTCCTATACAGATACATGTATTTGAAACTCTAAATCAAACACGGTTTGTGCTAGTTCTTTGAAACTTGACCCAATAAAGCAGTTTCAAGTTCTATCTATATGGTTTGTTTGCTGTTGATGTAGGCCTAAGCAGAGACTTGCGAGAGTCACTTTCATGGAAAGGGGTTGCCAAGCTTCCAAAAAACTACGAGTTGCCTGAAATCTCAGCAAACACTTTTTCACCCAATCTTGATGATACTTTCAGGGAATGATCAGTACACCAATCCCACTTGGCTCCCCAAATTTCGTTCTTCCAGGTTAAACCGTTCGTTTGCAGTAACCGTTTTCATTTTGAGGTTTCACTCTGTTTTCTCCTATACGGATACATGTATTTGGAACTCTAAATCAAACACGGTTTCTGCTAGCTCTTTGAAACTTGACCCCATGAAGCAGTTTCAAGTTCTGTGTCTATGGTTTATTTGCTGTTGATGTAGCCCTAAGCAGAGACTGGCGAGAACCACTTTCATGGAAAGGGATTGCCAAGATTCCAAAAAACTACGAGTTCCCTGAAATCTCAGCAAACACTTTTTCACCCAATCTTGATGATACTTTCAGGGAATGATCAGTACACCAATCCCACCAAATTTCGTTCTTCTACTTATACCATTCCTTTGAAGTAACCGTTTTCATTATGAGGTTTCACTCTGTTTTCTCCTATACGGATACATGTATTTGGAACTCTAAATCAAACTCGGTTTTTGCTAGTTCTTTGATACTTGACCCAATAATGTAGTTTCAAGTTCTATCTCAATTGTTTGTTTGCTGTTGATGTAGCCCTAAGCAGAGACTGGCGAGAATCACTTTCATGGAAAGGGGTTGCCAAGCTTCCAAAAACTACGAGTTTCCTGAAATATCAGCAAACACTTTTTCACCCAATCTTTATGATACTTTCACGGAATGATCAGTACACCAATCCCACTTGGCTCACCAAATTTTGTTCTTCTATGTTAACCCGTTCATTTTCAGTAACCTTTTTCATTTTGAGGTTTCACTCTGTTTTCTCCTATACGGATACATGTATTTGGATCTCTAAATCAAACACCGTTTGTGCTAGCTCTTTGAAACTTGACCTAATAAAGCAGTTTCAAGTTCTATCTCTATCGTTTGTTTGCTGTTGATGTAGCCCTAAGCAGAGACTGGCGAGAATCACTTTCATGGAAAGGGGTTGCCAAGCTTCCAAAAAACTATGAGTTGCCTGAAATCTCAGCAAGCACTTTTCACCCAATCTTGATGAACTTTCAGGGAATGATCAGTACAACAATCCCACTTGGCTCACCAAATTTCGTTCTTCTAGGTTAAACCATTCGTTTGCAGTAACCGTTTACATTTTGAGGTTTTACTTTGTTTTCTCCTATAGGGACACATGTATTTGGAACTCTAAATCAAACACGGTTTTTGCTAGCTCTTTGAAACTTGACCCAATAAAGCAGTTTCAAGTTCTATCTCTATGGTTTGTTTGCTGTTGATGTAGCCCTAAGCAGAGACTGGCGAGAATCCCTTTCATGGAAAGTGGTTGCCAAGCTTCCAAAAAACTACGAGTTGCCTGAAATCTCAGCAAACACTATTTCACCCAATTATGATGATACTTTCAGGGAATGATCAGTACACCAATTTCACTTGGCTCACTAAATTTCGTTCTTCTAGGTTAAACCGTTCTTTTGCAGTAACCGTTTTCATTTTGAGGTTTCACACTGTTTTCTCCTATACGGATACATGTATTTGGAACTCTAAATCCAACACGGTTTGTGCTAGCTCTTTGAAACTTGACCCAATAAAGGAGTTTCAAGTTCTATCTCTATGGTTTGTTTGCTGTTGATGTAGCCCTAAGCAGAGACAGGCGAGAATCACTTTCATGGAAAGCGGTTGCCAAGCTTCCAAAAAACTACGAGTTACCTGAAATCTCAGCAAACATTTTTTCACAAAATCGTGATGATACTTTCAGGGAATGTTCAGTACACCAATCCCACGTGGCTCACTAAATTTCGTTCTTCTAGGTTAAACCGTTCGTTTGCAGTAACCGTTTTCAATTTGAGGTTTCACTCTGTTTTCTCCTATACGGATACATGTATTTGGAACTCTAAATCAAACAGGGTTTTTGCTGCTCTTTGAAACTTGACCCAATTAATCAGTTTCAAGTTTCATCTCTATTGTTTGTTTGCTGTTGATGTAGCCCTAAGCAGAGACTGGGGAGAATCACTTTCATGGAAAGGGGTTGCCAAGCTTCCAAAAATCTACGAGTTGCCTGAAATCTCAGCAAACACTTTTTCACCCAATCTTGATGATACTTTCAGGGAATGATCAGTACACCAATCCCAGTTGGCTCACCAAATTTCGTTCTTCTAGGTTAAACCGTTCGTTTGAAGTAACCGTTTACATTTTGAGGTTTCACTCTGTTTTCTCCTATAGGGATACATGTATTTGGAACTCCAAATCAAACACGGTTTGTGCTAGCTCTTTGAAACTTGACCCAATAAAGCAGTTTCAAGTTCTATCTCTATGGTTCATTGGCTGTTGATGTAGCCCTAAGCAGAGACTGGCGAGAATCACTTTCATGGAAAGGGGTTGCCAAGCTTCCAAAGACCTACGAGTTGCCTGAAATCATAGCAAACACTTTTTCACCTAATCTTTATGATACTCTCAGGGAATGATCAGTACACCAATCACACGTGGCTCACCAAATTTCGTTCTTCTAGGTTAAACCGTTCGTTTGCAGTAACCGTTTTCATTTTGAGGTTTCACTCTGTTTTCTCCTATACAGATACATGTATTTGGAACTCTAAATCAAACACGGTTTGTGGTAGCTCTTTGAAACTTGGCCCAATGAAGCGGTTTCAAGTTCTATCTCTATGGTTTGTTTGCTGTTGATGTAGTTCTAAGCAGAGACTGGCGAGAATCACTTTCGTGGAAAAAGGTTGCCAAGCTTCCAAAAAACTACGAGTTGCCTGAAATCTCAGCAAACACTTTTTCACGCAATTTTGATGATACTTTCAGGAAATGATCAGTACACGAGTCCCACTTATCTCACCAAATTTCGTTCTTCTAGGTTAAACCGTTCGTTTGCAGTAACCGTTTTCATTTTGAGGTTTCACTCTGTTTTCTCCTATACGGATACATGTATTTGGAACTCTAAATCAAACACGGTTTGTGCTAGCTCTTTGAAACTTGACCCAATTAAGCAGTTTGAAGTTCTATCTCTATGGTTTGTTTGCTATTGATGTAGCCCTATGCAGAGACTGGCGAGAATCACTTTCATGGAAAGGGGTTGCCAAGCTTCCAAAAAACTACGAGTTTCCTGAAATCTCAGCAAACACTTTTTCACCCAATCTTGATGATACTTTCAGGGAATGATCAGTACACCAATCCCACTTGGTTCACCAAATTTCTCTTTTCTAGGTTAAACCGTTCGTTTGCAGTAACCGTTTTCATTTTGAGGTTTCACTCTGTTTTCTCCTATACAATATGTATTTGTAACTCTAAATCAAACACGGTTTGTGCCAGCTCTTTGAAACTTTACCCAATAAAGCAGTTTCAAATTCTATCTCTATGGATTGTTTTCTGTTGATGTAGCCCTAAGCAGAGACTGGCGAGAATCACTTTCATGGAAAGGGGTTGCCAAGCTTCCAAAAAACTACGAGTTGCCTAAAATCTCAGCAAACACACTTTCACCCAATCGTGATAATACTTTCAGGGAATGATCAGTACACCAATCACACTTGGCTCACCAAATTTCGTTCTTCTAGGTTAAACCGTTCGTTTGCAGTAACCGTTTCCATTTTGAGGTTTCACTCTGTTTTCTCCTATACAGATACATGTATTTGGAACTCTAAATCAAACACGGTTTGTGGTAGCTCTTTGAAACTTGACCCAATGAAGCAGTTTCAAGTTCTATCTCTATGGTTTGTTTGCTGTTGATGTAGCCCTAAGCAGAGACTGGCGAGAATCTTTTTCATGGAAAGGGGTTGCCAAGCTTCCAAAAAACTACGAGTTGCCTGAAATCTCAGCAAAAACTTTTTCACCCATTCTTGATGATACTTTCAGGGAATGATCAGTTAACCAATCCCACTTGGCTCACCAAATTTTGTTTTTCTACGTTAAACCGTTCGTTTGCAGTAACCGTTTACATTTTGAGGTTTCACTCTGTTTTCTCCAATATGGATACATGTATTTGGAACTCTAAATCAAACACGGTTTGTGCTAGCTCTTTGAAACTTGCCCCAATTAAGCAGTTTCAAGTTCTATCTCTATGGATTGTTTCCTGTTGATGTAGCCCAAAGCAGAGACGTGCGAGAATCACTTTCATGGAAAGGGGTTGCCAAGCTTTCAAAAAACTTCGAGTTGCCTGAAATCTCAGCAAACACTTTTTCACCCAATCTTGATGATATTTTCAGGGAATGATCAGTACACCAATCCCACTTGGCTCACCAAATTACTTTCTTCTAGGTTAAACCGTTCTTTTGCAGTAACCGTTTTCATTTTGAGGTTTCACTCTGCTTTCTCCTATACGGATACATGTATTTGGAACTCTAAATCAAACACGGTTTGTGCTAGCTCTTTGAAACTTGACCCAATAAAGCAGTTTCAAGTTCTATCTCTATGGTTTGTGTGCTGTTGATGTACCCCTAAGCAGAGACTGGCGAGAATCACTTTCATGGAAAGAGGTTGACAAGCTTCCTAAAAACTAAGTGTTGCCTGTAATCTCAGCAAACACTTTTTCACACAATCTTGATGATACTTTCAGGGAATGATCAGTACACCAATCCGACTTGGCTCACCAAATTTCGTTCTTCTAGGTTAAACCGTTCGTTTGCAGTAACCGTTTTCATTTTGAGGTTTCACTCTGTTTTCTCCTATACGGATGCATGTATTTGGAAATATGAATCAAACACTGTTTGTGCTAGCTCTTTGAAACTTGAACCAATAAAGCAGTTTCAAGTTCTATCTTTATGGTTTGTTTGCTGTTGATGTAGCCCTAAGCAGAGACTGGGAGAATCACTTTCATGGAAAGGGGTTGCCAAGCTTCCAAAAAACTACGAGTTGCCTGAAATCTTAGCAAACACTTTTTCACCCAATCTTGATGATACTTTCAGGAAATAATCAGTACACCAATCCCACTTGGCTCACCAAATTACGTTCTTCTAGGTTAAACCGTTCGTTTGCAGTAACCGTTTTCATTTTGAGGTTTCACTCTGTTTTCTCCTATATGGATACATGTATTTGGAACTCTAAATCAAACACGGTTTGTGCTATCTCTTTGAAACTTGACCCAATAAAGCAGTTTCAAGTTCCATATCTATGGTTTCTTTGCTGTTGATGTAGCCCTAAGCAGAGACTCGCGAGAATCACTTTCATGGAAAGGGGTTGCCAAGCTTCCAAAACACTACGAGTTTCCTGAAATCTCAGCAACCACTTTTTCACCCAATCTTGATGATACTTTCAGGGAATGATCAGTACACCAATCCCACTTGACTTACCAAATTTCGTTCTTCTAGGTTAAACCGTTCGTTTGCAGTAACCATTTATATTTTGAGGTTTTACTCTGTTTTCTCCTATACAGATAGATATATTTGAAACTCTAAATCACACGGTTTGTGCTAGCTCTTTGAAACTTGACCCAATAAAGCAGTTTCAAGTTCTATCTCTATGGAATTTTTTCTGTTGATGTAGCCCTAAGCAGAGACTGGCGAGAATCACTTTCATGGAAAGGGGTTGCCAAGCTTCCAAAAAACTACGAGTTTCCTAAAATCTCAGCAAACACACTTTCACCCAATCGTGATAATACTTTCAGGGAATGATCAGTATACCAATCACACTTGGCTCACCAAATTTCGTTCTTCTAGTATAAACCGTTCGTTTGCAGTAACCGTTTTCATTTTGAGGTTTCACTCTGTTTTCTCCTATACAGATACATGTATTTGGAACTCTAAATCAAACACGGTTTGTGGTAGCTCTTTGAAACTTGACCCAATGAACCAGTTTTAAGTTCTATCTCTATGGTTTGTTTGCTGTTGATGTAGCCCTAAGCAGAGACTGGCGAGAATCTTTTTCATGGAAAGGGGTTGCCAAGCTTCCAAAAAACTACGAGTTGCCTGAAATCTCAGCAAACACTTTTTCACACAATCTTGATGATACTTTCAGGGAATGATCAGTAAACCAATCCCACTTGGCTCACCAAATTTTGTTTTTCTACGTTAAACCGTTCGTTTGCAGTAACCGTTTACATTTTGAGGTTTCACTCTGTTTTCTCCAATATGGATACATGTATTTGGAACTCTAAATCAAACACGGTTTGTGCTAGCTCTTTGAAACTTGCCCCAATTAAGCAGTTTCAAGTTCTATCTCTATGGATTGTTTCCTGTTGATGTAGCCCAAAGCAGAGACGTGCGAGAATCACTTTCATGGAAAGAGGTTGAAAGCTTCCCTAAAAACTAAGTGTTTCCTGTAATCTCAGCAAACACTTTTTCACCCAATCTTGTTGATACTTTCAGGGAATGATCAGTACACCATCCCACTTGGCTCACCAAATTTCGTTCTTCTAGGTTAAACCGTTCGTTTGCAGTAACCGTTTTCATTTTGAGGTTTCACTCTGTTTTCTCCTATATGGATGCATGTATTTGGAAATATAAATCAAACACGGTTTGTGCTAGCTCTTTGAAACTTGACCCAATAAACCAGTTTCAAGTTCTATCTTTATGGTTTGTTTGCTGTTGATATAGCCCTAAGCAGAGACTGGCGAGAATCACTTTCATGGAAAGGGGTTGCCAAGCTTCCAAAAAACTACAAGTTGCCTGAAATCTCAGCAAACACTTTTTCACCCAAACTTGATGATACTTTCAGGAATAATCAGTACACCAATCCCACTTGGCTCACCAAATTTCGTTCTTCTAGGTTAAACCGTTCGTTTGCAGTAACCGTTTTCATTTTGAGGTTTCACTCTGTTTTCTCCTATACAGATACATGTATTTGGAACTCTAAATCAAACACGGTTTGTGGTAGCTCTTTGAAACTTGGCCCAATAAAGCGGTTTCAAGTTCTATCTCTATGGTTTGTTTGCTGTT
Organism: Ictidomys tridecemlineatus; assembly: GCF_052094955.1. Taxonomy (NCBI): domain Eukaryota; kingdom Metazoa; phylum Chordata; class Mammalia; order Rodentia; family Sciuridae; genus Ictidomys; species Ictidomys tridecemlineatus. Next base: position 45,868 of record NW_027522498.1, on the reverse strand, counting down.
GATGTAGCCCTAAGCAGAGACTGGTGAGAATCACTTTCGTGGAAAGGGGTTGCCAAGCTTCCAAAAAAACTACGAGTTGCCTAAAATCTCAGCAAACACTTTTTCACGCAATTTTGATGATACTTTCAGGGAATGATCAGTACACGAGTCCCACTTATCTCACCAAATTTCGTTCTTCTAGGTTAAAACCGTTCGTTTGCAGTAACCGTTTTCATTTTGAGGTTTCACTCTGTTTTCTCCTATAAGGATACATGTATTTGGAACTCTAAATCAAACACGGTTTGTGCTAGCTCTTTGAAACTTGACCCAATAAAGCAGTTTCAAGTTCTATCTCTATGGTTTGTTTGCTGTTGATGTAGCCCTATGCAGAGACTGGCGAGAATCACTTTCATGGAAAGGGGTTGCCAAGCTTCCAAAAACTACGAGTTTCCTGAAATCTCAGCAAACACTTTTTCACCCAATCTTGATGATACTTTCAGGGAATGATCAGTACACCAATCCCACTTGGCTCACCAAATTTCGTTCTTCTAGGTTAAACTGTTCGTTTGCAGTAACCGTTTTCATTTTGAGGTTTCACTCTGTTTTCTCCTATACGGATACATGTATTTGGAACTCTAAATCAAACACGTTTGTGCCAGCTCTTTGAAACTTTACCCAATAATGCAGTTTCAAATTCTATCTCAATGGTTTGTTTGCTGTTGATGTAGTTCTAAGCAGAGACTGGCGAGAATCACTTTCATGGAAAGGGGTTGCCAAGCTTCCAAAAAACTACGAGTTTCCTAAAATCTCAGCAAACACACTTTCACCCAATCGTGATAATACTTTCAGGGAATGATCAGTACACCAATCACACTTGGCTCACCAAATTTCGTTCTTCTAGGTTTAAACCGTTCGTTTGCAGTAACCGTTTTCATTTTGAGGTTTCACTCTGTTTTCTCCTATACAGATACATGTATTTGGGAACTCTAAATCAAACACGGCTTGTGGTAGCTCTTTGAAACTTGACCCAATGAAGCATTTTCAAGTTCTATCTGTATGGTTTGTTTGCTGTTGATGTAGCCCTAAGCAGAGACTGGCGAGAATCTTTTTCATGGAAAGGGGTTGCCAAGCTTCCAAAAAACTACGAGTTTCCTGAAATCTCAGCAAACACTTTTTCACCCAATCGTCCTGATACTTTCAGGGAATGATCATTAAACCAATCCCACTTGGCTCACCAAATTTTGTTTTTCTACGTTAAACCGTTCGTTTGCAGTAACCGTTTCCATTTTGAGGTTTCACTCTGTTTTCTCCAATATGGATACATGTATTTGGAACTCAAAATCAAATACGGTTTGTGCTAGCTCTTTGAAACTTGACCCAATAAAGCAGTTTCAAGTTCTATCTCTATGGATTGTTTCCTGTTGATGTAGCCCAAAGCAGAGACGTGCGAGAATCACTTTCATGGAAAGGGGTTGCCAAGCTTCCAAAAAACTACGAGTTGCCTGAAATCTCAGCAAACACTTTTTCAGCCAATCGTGATGATACTTTCAGGGAATGATCAGTACACCAATCTTACTTGGCTCACCAAATTTTGTTCTTCTAGGTTAAACCGTTCGTTTGCAGTAACCGTTTTCATTTTGAGGTTTCACTCTGTTTTCTCCTATACGGATACATGTATTTGGAACTCTAAATCAAACACAGTTTGTGCTAGCTCTTTGAAACTTGACCCAATAAAGCAGTTTCAAGTTCTATCTCTATGGTTTGTTTGCTGTTGATGTAGCCCTAAGCAGAGACTGGCGAGAATCACTTTCATGGGAAAGGGGTTGCAAAGCTTCCAAAAAACTACGAGTTCCCTGAAATCTCAGAAAACACTTTTTCACCCAATCTTCAAGATACTTTCAGGGAATGATCAGTACACCATTCCCACTTGGCTCACCAAATTTTGTTCATCTAGGTTAAACCGTTCGTTTGCAGTAACCGTTTTCATTTTGAGGTTTCTCTCTGTTTTCTCCTATATGAATACATGTATTTGGAACTCTAAATCAAACACGGTTTGTGCCAGCTCTTTGAAACTTGACCCAATAAAGCAGTTTCAAGTTCTATCTCTATGGTTTGTTTGCTGTTGATGTAGCCCTAAGCAGAGACTGGCGAGAATTCCTTTCATGGAAAGGGGTTGCCAAGCTTCCAAAAAACTATGAGTTTCCTGAAATCTCAGCAAACACTTTTTCACCCAATCTTGATGATACTTTCAGCGAATGATCAGTACACCAATCCCACTTGGCTCACCAAATTTCGTTCTTCTAGGTTAAACCATTCGTTTGCAGTAACCGTTTACATTTTGAGGTTTTACTCTGTTTTCTCCTATACGGATACATGTATTTGGAAACTCTAAATCAAACACGGTTTTTGCTAGCTCTTTGAAACTAGACCCAATAAAGCAGGTTCAAGTTCTATCTCTATGGTTTGTTTGCTGTTGATGTAGCCCTGAGCAGAGACTGGCATAAATCACTTTCATGGAAAGGGGTTGCCAAGCTTCCAAAAAACTACGAGTTGCCTGAAATCTCAGCAAACACTTTTTCACCCAATATTGATGATACTTTCAGGGAATGATCAGTACACCAATACCACTTGGCTCACCACATTTCGTTCTTCTAGGTTAAACCATTCGTTTGCAGTAACCGTTTTTATTTTGAGGTTTCACTCTGTTTTCTCCTATACGGATACATGTATTTGGAACTCTAAATCAAACACGGTTTGTGCTCCCTTTTTGAAACTTGACCCAATAAAGTAGTTTCAAGTTCTATCTCTATGGATTGTTTGCTGTTGATGTAGCCCTAAGCAGAGACTGGCGAGAATCACTTTAATGAAAAGGGGTTGCCAAGCTTCCAAAAAACTACGAGTTTCCTGAAATCTCAGCAAACACTTTTTCACCCAATCTTGATGATTCTTTCAGGGAATGATCATTACACCAATCCGACTTGGCTCACCAAATTTCGTTCTTCTAGGTAAAACCGTTCGTTTACACTAACCGTTTTCATTTTGAGGTTTCACTCTGTTTTCTCCTATACGGATACATGTATTTGGAACTCTAAATCAAACACGGTTTGTGCTAGCTCTTTGAAACTTGTCCCAATAAAGCAGTTTTAAGTTCTATCTCTATGGTTTGTGTGCTGTTGATGTAGCCCTAAAAAGAGACTGGCGAAAATCACTTTCATGGAAAGGGGTTGCCAAGCTTCCAAAAAACTACGATTGCCTGAAATCTCAGCAAACACATTTTCAGCCAATCTTGAGGTTACTTTCAGGGAATGATCAGTACACAAATCCCACTTGGCTCACCAAATTTCGTTCTTCTAGGTTAAACCGTTCGTTTGCAGTAACCGTTTTCATCTTGAGGTTTTACTCTGTTTTCTTCTATACGGATACCTGTATTTGGAACTCTAAATCAAACACGGTTTGTGCTAGCTCTTTGAAACTTGACCCAATAAAGCAGTTTCAAGTTCTATTTCTATGGTTTGGTGCTGTTGATGTAGCCCTAAGCAGAGACTGGCGAGAATCACTTTCATGGAAAGGGGTTGCCAAGCTTCCAAAAAACTACGAGTTGCCTGAAATCTCAGCAACCACTTTTTAACCCAATCTTGATGATACTTTCAGGGAATGATCAGTACACCATTCCCACTTTTCTCACCAAATTTCGTTCTTCTAGGTTAAACCGTTCGTTTGCAGTAACCGTTTTCATTTTGAGGTATCACTCTGCTTTCTCCTATACAGATACATGTATTTGGAACTCTAAATCAAACAAGGTTTATGCTAGCTCTTTGAAACTTGACCCAATAAAGCAGTTTCAAGTTCTAGCTTTATGGTTTGTTTGCTGTTGATGTACCCCTAAGCAGAGACTGGCGAGAATCACTTTCATGGAAAGGGATTGCCAAGCTTCCAAAACACTACGAGTTGCCTGGAATCTCAGCAACCACTTTTTCACCCAATCTTGATGATACTTTCAGGGAATGATCAGTGCACCAATCCCACTTGGCTCACCAAATTTCGTTCTTCTAGGTTTAACCGTTCGTTTACAGTAACCGTTTTCATTTTGAGGTTTCACTCTGCTTTCTCCTATACGGATACATGTATTTGGAACTCTAAATCAAACACGGTTTGTGCTAGCTCTTTGAAACTTGACCCAATAAAGCAGTTTCAACTTCTGTCTCTATGGTTTGTTTGCTGTTGATGGAGCCCTCAGCAGAGACTGGCGAGAATCACTTTCATAGAAAGGGGTTGCCAAGCTTCCAAAAACTACGAGTTTTCTAAAATCTCAGCAAAGACTTTTTCACCCAATCTTGATGATACTTGCAGGGAATGATCAGAACACCAATCCGACTTGGCTCACCAAATTTCGTTCTTCTAGGTTAAACCGTTCGTTTGCAGTAACCGTTTTCATTTTGAGGTTTCACTCCGTTTTCTTCTATACGAATACATGTATTTGGAACTCTAAATCAAACACGGTTTGTGCTAGCTCTTTGAAACTTGACCCAATAAAGCAGTTTCAAGTTCTATCTGTATGGTTTGTTTGCTGTTGATGTAGCCCTAAGCAGAGACTGGCGAGAATCACTTTCATGAAAATGAGTTGCCAAGCTTCCAAAAAACTACGAGATGCCTGAAATCTCAGCAAACACTTTTTCACCCAATCTTGATGATACTTTCAGGGAATGATCAGTACACCAATCCCAGTTGGCTCACCAAATTTCGTTCTTCTAGGTTAAACCGTTCGTTTGCAGTAACCGTTTTCATTTTGAGGTTTCACTCCGTTTTCTCCTTTACGGATACATGTATTTGGAACTCTAAATCAAACACGGTTTGTGCTAGCTCTTTGAAACTTGACCCAATAAAGCAGTTTCAACTTCTGTCTCTATGGTTTGTTTGCTGTTGATGGAGCCCTCAGCAGAGACTGGCGAGAATCACTTTCATAGAAAGGGGTTGCCAAGCTTCCAAAAAACTACGAGTTGTCTAAAATCTCAGCAAACACTTTTTCACCCAATCTTGATGATACTTGCAGGGAATGATCAGAACACCAATCCGACTTGGCTCACCAAATTTCGTTCTTCTAGGTTAAACCGTTCGTTTGCAGTAACTGTTTTCATTTTGAGGTTTCACTCCGTTTTCTTCTATACGAATACATGTATTTGGAACTCTAAATCAAACACGGTTTGTGCTAGCTCTTTGAAACTTGACCCAATAAAGCAGTTTCAAGTTCTATCTGTATGGTTTGTTTGCTGTTGATGTAGCCCTAAGCAGAGACTGGCGAGAATCACTTTCATGAAAATGAGTTGCCAAGCTTCCAAAAAACTACGAGTTGCCTGAAATCTCAGCAAACACTTTTTCACCCAATCTTGATGATACTTTCAGGGAATGATCAGTACACCAATCCCACTTGGCTCACCAAATTTCGTTCTTCTAGGTTAAACCGTTCGTTTGCAGTAACCGTTTTAATTTTGAGGTTTCACTCCGTTTTCTCCTATACGGATACATGTATTTGGAACTCTAAATCAAACACGGTTTGTGCTAGCTCTTTGAAACTTGACCCAATAAAGCAGCTTCAAGTTCTCTCTCTATGGTTTGTTGCTGTTGATGTAGCCCTAAGCAGAGACTGGCGTTAATCACTTTCATGGAAATGGGTTGCCAAGCTTCCAAAAAACTACGAATTGCCTGAAATCTCAGCAAACACTCTTTCACCCAATCTTGATGATACTTTCAGGGAATGATCAGTACACCAATCCCACTTGGCTCACCAAATTTCGTTCTTCTAGGTTACACCGTTCGTTTGCAGTAACCGTTTTCATTTTGAGGTTTCACTCTGTTTTCTCCTATACGGATACATGTATTTGGAACTCTAAATCAAACACGGTTTGTGCTAGCTCTTTGAAACTTTGACTCAAAAAGGCAGTTTCAAGGTCTATCTCTATGGTTTGTTTGCTGTTGATGTAGCCCAGAGACGGGCGAGAATCACTTTCATGGAAAGGGGTTGCCAAGCTTCCAAAAAACTACGAGTTGCCTGAAATCTTAGCAAATGATTTTTTACCCAATCGTCCTATTACTTTCAGGGAATGATCAGTACACCAATCCCACTTGGCTCACCAAATTTCGTTCTTCTACGTTAATCCGTTCGTTTGCATTAACCGTTTTCATTTTGAGGTTTCACTCTGTTTTCTCCTATATGGATACATGTATTTGGAACTCTAAATCAAACACGGTTTGTGCTAGCTCTTTGAAACTTGACCCAATAAAGCAGTTTCAAGTTCTATTTCTATGGTTTGTTTGCAGTTGATGTAGCCCTAAGCAGAGACTGTCGAGAATCACTTTCATGTAAACGGGTTGCCAAGCTTCCAAAAAATTACGAGTTTCCTGAAATCTCAGCAAAGACTTTTTCACCCAATCTTGATAATACTCACAGGGAATGATCAGTACACCATTCCCACTTGGCTCACCAAATTTCGTTCTTGTAGGTAAAACCGTTCGTTTACACAAACCGTTTTCATTTTGAGGTTTTACTCTGTTTTCTCCTATACGGATACATGTATTTGGAACTCTAAATCAAACACGGTTTGTGCTAGCTCTTTGAAACTTGACCCAATAAAGCAGTTTCAACTTCTATCTCTATGGTATGTTTGCTGTTGATGTAGCCCTAAGCACAGACTGGCGAGAATCACTTTCATGGAAAGGGGTTGCCAAGCTTCCAAAAAACTACTAGTTGCCTGAAATCTCAGCAAACACATTTTCACCCAATCTTGATGATACTTTCAGGGAATGATCAGTACAAAAATCCCACTTGGCTCACCAACTTTCGTTCTTCTTGGTTAAACCGTTCGTTTGCAGTAACCGTTTTCATCTTAAGGTTTCACTCTGTTTTCTCCTATACGGATACATGTATTTGGAACTCTAAATCAAACACGGTTTGATCTAGCTCTTTGAAACTGGACCCAATAAAGCAGTTTCAAGTTCTAGCTTTATGGTTTGTTTGCTGTTGATGTACCCCTAAGCAGAGACTGGCGAGAATCACTTTCATGGAAAGGGGTTGCCAAGCTTCCAAAACACTACGAGTTGCCTGAAATCTCAGCAACCACTTTTTCACCCAATCTTGATGATACTTTCAGGGAATGATCAGTACACCAATCCCACTTGGCTCACCAAATTTCGTTCTTTTAGGTTTAACCATTCGTTTACAGTAACCGTTTTCATTTTGAGGTTTCACTCTGCTTTCTCCTATATGGATACATGTATTTGGAACTCTAAATCAACACGGTTTGTGCTAGCTCTTTGAAACTTGACCCAATAAAGAAGTTTCAAGTTCTATCTCTATGGTTTGTTTCCTGTTGATGTAGCCCTAAGCAGAGACTGGCGAGAATCACTTTCATGGAAAGGGGTTGCCAAGCTTCCAAAAAACTACGAGTTCCCTGAAATCTCAGCAACCACTTTTTCACCCAATCTTGATGATATTTTCAGGGAATGATCAGTACACCAATCCCACTTGGCTCACCAAATTACGTTCCTCTAGGTTAAACCGTTCTTTTGCAGTAACCGTTTTCATTTTGAGGTTTCACTCTACATTCTCCTATACGGATACATGTATTTGAAACTCTAAATCAAACACAGGTTTGTGCTAGCTCTTTGAAACTGGACCCAATAAAGCAGTTTCAAGTTCTATCTCTATGGTTTGTTTGTTGTTGATGTAGCCCTAAGCAGAGACTGGCGAGAATCACTTTCATGGAAAGGGGTTTGCCAAGCTTCCAAAAAACTACGAGTTGCCTGAAATCTCAGCAAACACTTTTTCACCCAATCTTGATGATACTTTCAGGGAATGATCAGTACACCAATCCCACTTGGCTCACCAAATTTCGTTCTTCTAGGTTAAACCGTTCGTTTGCAGTAACCGTTTTCATTTTGAGGTTTCACTCTGCTTTCTCCTATATGGATACATGTATTTGGAACTCTAAATCAAACACGGTTTGTGCTAGCTCTTTGAAACTTGACCCAATAAAGAAGTTTCAAGTTCTATCTCTATTGTTTGTTTCCTGTTGATGTAGCCCTAAGCAGAGACTGGCGAGAATCACTTTCATGGAAAGGGGTTGCCAAGCTTCCAAAAAACTACGAGTTCCCTGAAATCTCAGCAACCACTTTTTCACCCAATCTTGATGATATTTTCAGGGAATGATCAGTACACCAATCCCACTTGGCTCACCAAATTACGTTCTTCTAGGTTAAACCGTTCTTTTGCAGTAACCGTTTTCATTTTGAGGTTTCACTCTACATTCTCCTATACGGATACATGTATTTGAAACTCTAAATCAAACACGGTTTGTGCTAGCTCTTTGAAACTTGACCCAATAAAGCAGTTTCAAGTTCTATCTCTATGGTTTGTTTGCTGTTGATGTAGCCCTAAGCAGAGACTGGCGAGAATCACTTTCATGGAAAGGGGTTGCCAAGCTTCCAAAAAACTACGAGTTGCCTGAAATCTCAGCAAACACTTTTTCACCCAATCTTGATGATACTTTCAGGGAATGATCAGTACACCAATCCCACTTGGCTCACCAAATTTCGTTCTTCTAGGTTAAACCGTTCGTTTGCAGTAACCGTTTTCATTTGAGGTTTCACTCTGTTTTCTCCTGTATGGATACATGTATTTGGAACTCTAAATCAAACAATGTTTGTGCTAGCTCTTTGAAACTTGACACAATAAAGCAGTTTCAAGTTTTACCACTATGGTTTGTTTGCTGTTGATGTAGCCCTAAGCAGACTGGCGAGAATCACTTTCATGGAAAGGGGTTGCCAAGCTTCCAAAAAACTACGAGTTGCCTGAAATCTTAGCAAACGCTTTTTACCCAATCGTCCTGATACTTTCAGGGAATGATCAGTACACCAATCCCACTTGGCTCACTAAATTTCGTTCTTCTAGGTTAAACCGTTCGTTTGCAGTAACCGTTTTCATTTTGAGGTTTCACTCTGTTTTCTCCTATACGGATACATGTATTTGGAACTCTAAATCAAAAACGGTTTGTGCTAGCTTTTTGAAACTTGACCCAGTAAAGCAGTTTCAAGTTCTATCTGTATGGTTTGTTTGCTGTTGATGTAGCCCTAAGCAGAGACTGGCGAGAATCACTTTCATGGAAAGGGGTTGCCAAGCTTCCAAAAAACTACGAGTAGCCTGAAATCTTAGTGAACACTTTTTCACCCAATCTTGATGATACTTTCAGGGAATGATCAGTACACTAAACCCACTTGACTCACCAAATTTCGTTCTTCTACGTTAAACGTTCGTTTGCAGTAACCGTTTTCAATTGAGGTTTTACTCTGTTTTCTTCTATATGGATACATGTATTTAGAACTCTAAATCAAACACGGTTTGTGCTAGCTCTTTGAAACTTGACCCAATAAAGCAGTTTCAAGTTCTATCTCTATGGTTTGGTGCTGTTGATGTAGCCCTAAGCAGAGACTGGCGAGAATCACTTTCTTGGAAAGGGGTTGCCAAGCTTCCAAAAAACTACGAGTTCCCTGAAATCTCAGCAACCACTTTTTCACCCAATCTTGATGATACTTTCAGGGAATGATCAGTACACCAATCCCACTTGGCTCACCAAATTTCGTTCTTCTAGGTTAAAACCGTTCTTTTGCAGTATACGTTTTCATTTTGAGGTTTCACTCTGCTTTCTCCTATACGGATACATGTATTTGGAACTCTAAATCAAACACGGTTTGTGCTAGCTGTTTGAAACTTCACCCAATAAAGCAGTTTCAAGTTCTATCTCTATGGTTTGTTTGCTGTTGATGTACCCCTAAGCAGAGACTGGCGAGAATCACTTTCATGCAAAGGGGTTGCCAAGCTTCCAAAAAACTACGAGTTGCCTGAAATCTCAGTAAACACTTTTTCACCCAATCTTGATGATACTTTCAGGGAATGATCAGTACACCAAACCCACTTGGCTCACCAAATTTCGTTCTTCTAGGTTAAACCGTTGGTTTGCAGTAACCGTTTTCATCTTGAGGTTTTACTCTGTTTTCTTCTATATGGATACATGTATTTGGAACTCTAAATCATACACGGTTTGTGCTAGTGCTTTGAAACTTGACAGAATAAAGCAGTTTCAAGTTCTATCTCTATGGTTTGGTGCTGTTGATGTAGCCCTAAGCAGAGACTGGCGAGAATCACTTTCATGGAAAGGGGTTGCCAAGCTTCCAAAAAACTACGAGTTGCCTGAAATCTCAGCAAACACTTTTTCACCCAATCTTGATGATACTTTCAGGGAATGATCAGCACACCAATCCCACTTGGCTCACCAAATTTCGTTCTTCTAGGTTAAACCGTTCCTTTGCAGTAACCGTTTTCATTTTGAGGTTTCACTCTGCTTTCTCCTATACGGATACATGTATTTGGAACACTAAATCAAACACGGTTTGTGCTAGCTCATTGAAACTTGACCCAATATAGCAGTTTCAAGTTCTATCTCTATGGTTTGTTTGCTGTTGATGTAGCCCTAAGCAGAGACTGGCGAGAATCACTTTCATGGTAAGGGGTTGCCAAGCTTCCAAAAAACTACGAGTTGCCTGAAATCTCAGCAAACACTTTTTCACCCAATCTTGATGTTACTTTCAGGGAATGATCAGTACACCAATCCCACTTGGCTCACCAAATTTCGTTCTTCTAGGTTAAACCGTTCGTTTGCAGTAACCGTTTTCATTTTTAGTTTTCACTCTGTTTTCTCCTATACGGATACATGTATTTGGAACTCTAAATCAAACACGGTTTGTGCTAGCTCTTTGAAACTTGACCCAATAAAGCAGTTTCAAGTTCTATCTCTATGGTTTGTTTGCTGTTGATGTAGCCCTAAGCAGAGACTGGCGAGAATCACTTTCATGGAAAGGGGTTGCCAAGCTTCCAAAAAACTACGAGTTGCCTGATATCTCAGCAAAAACTTTTTCACCCAATCTTGATGATACTTTCAGGGAATGATCAGTACACCAATCCCACTTGGCTAACCAAATTTCGTTCTTCTAGGTTAAACCGTTCGTTTGCAGTAACCGTTTTCATTTTGAGGTTTCACTCTATTTTCTCCTATACGGATACATGTATTTGGAAGTCTAAATCAAACACGGTTTGTGCTAGCTCTTTGAAACTTGACCCAATAAAGCAGTCTCAAGTTCTGTCTCTATGGTTTGTTTGCTGTTGATGTATCCCTAAGCAGAGACTGGCGAGAATCACTTTCATGGAAAGTGGTTGCCAAGCTTCCAAAAAACTACGAGTTGCCTAAAATCTCAGCAAACACCTTTTCACCCAATCTTGATGATACTTTCAGGGAATGATCAGTACACAAGTCCCACGTGGCTCACCAAATTTCGTTATTTAGGTTAAACCGTTCGTTTGCAGTAACCGTTTTGATTTTGAGGTTTCACTCTATTTTCTCCTATACGGATACATGTATTTGGAAGTCTAAATCAAACACGGTTTGTGCTAGCTCTTTGAAACTTGACCCAATAAAGCAGTCTCAAGTTCTATCTCTATGGTTTGTTTGCTGTTGATGTATCCCTAAGCAGAGACTGGCGAGAATCACTTTCATGGAAAGTGGTTGCCAAGCTTCCAAAAAACTACGAGTTGCCTAAAATCTAAGCAAACACCTTTTCACCCAATCTTGATGATACTTTCTGGGAATGATCAGTACACATGTCCCACGTGGCTCACCAAATTTCGTTATTTAGGTTAAACCGTTCGTTTGCAGTAACCGTTTTCATTTTGAGGTTTCACTCTGTTTTCTCCTATACGGATACATGTATTTGGAACTCTAAATCAAACACGGTTTTGGCTAGCTCTTTGAAACATGACCCAATAAAGCAGTTTCAAATTCTATCTCTATGGTTTGTTTGCTGTTGATGTAGCCCTAAGCAGACCCTGGCGAGAATCACTTTCATGGAAAGGGGTTGCCAAGCTTTTAGAAAACTACGAGTTTCCTGAAATCTCAGCAAACACTTTTTCACCCAATCTTGATGATACTTTCAGGGAATGATCAGTACACCAATCCCACTTGGCTCACCAAATTTCGTTCTTCTAGGTTAAACCGATCGTTTGCAGTAACCGTTTGCATTTTGAGGTATCACTCTGTTTTCTCCTATACGGATACATGTATTTGGAACTCTAAATCTAAGTCGGTTTGTGCTAGCTCTTTGAAACTTGACCCAATAACAGTTTCAAGTTCTGTCTCTATGGTTTGTTTGCTGTTGATGTAGCCCTAAGTAGAGACTGGCGAGAATCACTTTCATGGAAAGGGTTTGCCAAGCTTCCAAAAAACTACAAGTTGCCTGAAATCTAAGCAAACGCTTTTTCACCCAATCTTGATGATACTTTTTGGGAATGATCAGTCCACCAATCCCACTTGGCTCACCAAATTTCGTTCTTTTAGTTTAAACCGTTCGTTTGCAGTAACCGTTTTCATTTTCAGGTTTCACTCTGTTTTCTCCTATACGGATACATGTATTTGGAACTCTAAATAAAACACGGTTTGTGCTAGCTCTTTGAAACTTGACCCAATAAAGCAGTTTCAATTTCTATCTCTATGGTTTGTTTGCTGTTGATGTAGCCCTAAGCAGAGACTGGCGAGAATCACTTTCATGGAAAGGGGTTGCCAAGCTTCAAAAAAACTACGAGTTTCTTGAAATCACAGCAACCACCTTTTGACCCAATCTTCTTGATACTATCAGGGAATGATCAGTACACCAATCCCACTTGGCTCACCAAATTTCGTTCTTCTAGGTTAAACCTTTCGTTTGCAGTAACCGTTTTCATTTTGAGGTTTCACTCTGTTTTCTCCTATACGGATACATGTATTTGGAACTCTAAATCAAACACGGTTTGTGCTAGCTCTTTGAAACTTGACCCAAAAAAGCAGTTTCAAGTTCTATCTCTATGGTTTGTTTGCTGTTGATGTAGCCCTAAGCAGAGACTGGCGAGAATCACTTTCATGGAAAGGGGTTGAAAGCTTCCAAAAAACTACGAGTTGCCTGAAATCTCAGCAAACACTTTTTCACCCAATCTTGATGATACTTTCAGGTAATGATCAGTACACCAATCCCATTTGGCTCACAAAATTTCATTCCTCTATGATAAACCGTTCGTTTGCAGTAACCGTTTTCATTTTGAGGTTTCACTCTGTTTTCTCCTATACGGATACATGTATTTGGAACTCTAAATCAAAGTCGGTTTGTGCTAGCTCTTTGAAACTTGACCCAATAAAGCAGTTTCAAGTTCTCTCTCTATGGTTTGTTTGCTGTTGATGTAGCCCTAAGCAGAGACTGGCGAGAATCACTTTCATGGAAAGGGGTTGCCAAGCTTCCAAAAAACTACGAGTTCCCTGAAATCTCAGCAAACGCTTTTTCACCCAATCTTGGTGATACTTTCAGGGAATGATCAGTACACCAATCCCACTTGGCTCACCAAATTTCGTTCTTCTAGGTTCAACCGTTCGTTTGCAGTAACCGTTTTCATTTTGAGGTTTCACTCTGTTTTCTCCTATATGGATACATGTATTTGGAACTCTAAATCAAACACGGTTTGTGGTAGCTCTTTGAAACTTGACCCAATAAAGCAGTTTCAAGTTCTAGCTCTATGGTTTGTTTGTTGTTGATGTAGCCCTAAGCAGAGACTGGCGAGAATCACTTTCATGGAAAGGGGTTGCCAAGCTTCCAAAAAACTACGAGTTGCCTGAAATCACAGCAAACACTTTTTCACCCAATCTTAATGATTCTTTCAGGGAATGATCAGTACACCAATCCCACTTGGCTCACCAAATTTCGTTCTACTAGGTTAAACCGTTCGTTTGCAGTAACCGTTTGCATTTTGAGGTTTCACTCTGTTTTCTCCTATATGGATACATGTATTTGGAACTCTAAATCAAACACGGTTTGTGCTAGCTCTTTGAAACTTGACCCAATAAAGCAATTCAAGTTGTATCTCTATGGTTTGTTTGCTGTTGATGTACCCTAACAGAGACTGGCAAGAATTACTTTCATGGAAAGGGGTTGCCAAGCTTCCAAAAAACTACGAGTTGCCTGAAATCTCAGAAAACACTTTTTCACCCAATCTTGATGATACTTTCAGGGAATGATCAGAACACCAATCCCACTTGGCTCACCAAATTTCGTTCTTCTAGGTTAAACCGTTCGTTTGCAGTAACCATTTTCATTTTGAGGATTTACTCTGTTTTCTCCAATATGGATACATGTATTTGGAACACTAAATCAAACACGGTTTGTGCTAGCTCTTTGAAACTTGACCCAATAAAGCAGTTTCAAGTTCTAGCTCTATGGTTTGTTTGCTATTGATGTAGCCCTAAGCAGAGACTGGCGAGAATCATGTTGATGGAAAGGGGTTGCCAAGCTTCCTAAAAACTACGAGTTGCCTGAAATCTCAGCAAACACTTTTTCACCCAATCTTGATAATACTTTCAGGGAATGATCAGTACACCAATCCCACTTGGCTCACCAAATTTCGTTCTTCTAGGTTAAACCGTTCGTTTGCAGTAACCGTTTTCATTTTGAGGTTTCACTCTGTTTTTCCCTATACGGATACATGTATTTGGAACTCTAAATCAAACACGGTTTGTGCTAGCTCTTTGAAACTTGACCCAATAAAGCAGTTGCAAGTTCTGTCTCTATGGTTTGTTTGCTGTTGATGTAGCCCTAAGCAAAGACTGGTGAGAATGACTTTCATGGAAAGGGGTTGCCAAGCTTCCAAAAAACTACGAGTTTCCTGAAATGTCAGCAACCACCTTTTCACCGAACCTTCTTGATACTTTCAGGGAATGATCAGTACACCAATCCCACTTGGCTCACCAAATTTCGTTCTTCTAGGTTAAACCTTTCGTTTGCAGTAACCGTTTTCATTTTGAGGTTTCACTCTGTTTTCTCCTATACGAATGCATGTATTTGGAACTCTAAATCAAACACGGTTTGTGCTAGCTCTTTGAAACTTGACCCAATAAAGCAGTTTCAAGTTCTATCTCTATGGTTTGTTTGCTGTTGATGTAGCCCTATGCAGAGACTGGCGAGAATCACTTTCATGGAAAGGGGTTGCGAAGCTTCCAAAAAACTACCAGTTGCCTGAAATCTCAGCAAACATTTTTCACCCAATCTTGATGATACTTTCAGTGAATGATCAGTACACCAATCCCATTTGGCTCACCAAATTTCATTCCTCTATGATAAACCGTTCGTTTGCAGTAACCGTTTTCATTTGAGGTTTCACTCTGTTTTCTCCTATACGGATACATGTATTTGGAATTCTAAATCAAACACGGTTTGTGCTAGCTTTTTGAAACTTGACCCAATAAAGCAGTTTCAAGTTCTATCTGTATGGTTTGTTTGCTGTTGATGTAGCCCTAAGCAGAGACTGGCGAGAATCACTTTCATGGAAAGGGGTTGCCAAGCTTCCAAAAAACTACGAGTAGCCTGAAATCTTAGTGACACCTTTTCACCCAATCTTGATGATACTTTCAGGGAATGATCAGTACACCAAACCCACTTGACTCACCAAATTTCGTTCTTCTACGTTAAACTGTTCGTTTGCAGTAACCGTTTTCAATTGAGGTTTTACTCTGTTTTCTTCTATATGGATACATGTATTTGGAACTCTAAATCAAACACGGTTTGTGATAGCTCTTTGAAACTTGACCCAATAAAGCAGTTTCAAGTTCTATCTCTATGGTTTGGTGCTGTTGATGTAGCCCTAAGCAGAGACTGGCGAGAATCACTTTCTTGGAAAGGGGTTGCCAAGCTTCCAAAAAACTACGAGTTCCCTGAAATCTCAGCAACCACTTTTTCACCCAATCTTGATGATACTTTCAGGGAATGATCAGTACACCAATCCCACTTGGCTCACCAAATTTCGTTCTTCTAGGTTAAACCGTTCTTTTGCAGTATACGTTTTCATTTTGAGGTTTCACTCTGCTTTCTCCTATACGGATACATGTATTTGGAACTCTAAATCAAACACGGTTTGTGCTAGCTCTTTGAAACTTCACCCAATAAAGCAGTTTCAAGTTCTATCTCTATGGTTTGTTTGCTGTTGATGTACCCCTAAGCAGAGACTGGCGAGAATCACTTTCATGCAAAAAGGTTGCCAAGCTTCCAAAAAACTACGAGTTGCCTGAAATCTCAGTAAACACTTTTTCACCCAATCTTGATGATACTTTCAGGGAATGATCAGTACACCACACCCACTTGGCTCACCAAATTTCGTTCTTCTAGGTTAAACCGTTCGTTTGCAGTAACCGTTTCATCTTGAGGTTTTACTCTGTTTTCTTCTATATGGATACATGTATTTGGAACTCTAAATCAAACACGGTTTGTGCTAGCTCTTTGAAACTTGACCCAATAAAGTAGTTTCAAGTTCTATCTCTATGGTTTGTTTGCTGTTGATGTAGCCCTAAGCAGAGACTGGCGAGAATCACTTTCATGGAAAGGGGTTGCCAAGCTTCCAAAAAACTACGAGTTGCCTGAAATCTCAGCAACCACTTTTTCACCCAATCTTGATGATTCTTTCAGGGGAATGATCAGTACACCAATCCCACTTGGCTCACCAAATTTCGTTCTTCTAGGTTAAACCGTTCGTTTTCAGTAACCGTTTTCATTTTGAGGTTTCACTCTGCTTTCTCCTATATGGATACATGTATTTGGAACTCTAAATCAAACACGGTTTGTGCTAGCTCTTTGAAACTTTACACAATAAAGCAGTTTCAAGTTTTACCACTATGGTTTGTTTGCTGTTGATGTAGCCCTAAGCAGAGACTGGCGAGAATCACTTTCATGGAAAGGGGTTGCCAAGCTTCCAAAAAACTACGAGTTGCCTGAAATCTTAGCAAACGCTTTTTTACCCAATCGTCCTGATACTTTCAGGGAATGATCAGTACACCAATCCCACTTGGCTCACCAAATTTTCGTTCTTCTAGGTTAAACCGTTCTATTGCAGTATCCGTTTTCATTTTGAGGTTTCACTCTGCTTTCTCCTATACGGATACATGTATTTGGAACTCTAAATCAAACACGGTTTGTGCTAGCTCTTTGAAACTTGACCCAATAAAGCAGTTTCAAGTTCTATCTCTATGGTTTGTTTGCTGTTGATGTAGCCCTAAGCAGAGACTGGCGAGAATCACTTTCATGCAAAGGGGTTGCTAAGCTTCCAAAAAACTACGAGTTTCCTGAAATCTCAGTAAACACTTTTTCACCCAATCTTGATGATACTTTCAGGGAATGATCAGTACACCAAACCCACTTGGCTCACCAAATTTCGTTCTTCTAGGTTAAACCGTTCGTTTGCAGTAACCGTTTTCATCTTGAGGTTTTACTCTGCTTTCTCCTATATGGATACATGTATTTGGAACTCTAAATCAAACACGGTTTGTGCTAGCTCTTTGAAACTTGACAGAATAAAGCAGTTTCAAGTTCTATCTCTATGGTTTGGTGCTGTTGATGTAGCCCTAAGCAGAGACTGGCGAGAATCACTTTCATGGAAAGGGGTTGCCAAGCTTCCAAAAAACTACGAATTGCCTGAAATCTCTGCAACCACTTTTTCATCCAATCTTGATGATACTTTCAGGGAATGATCAGCACACCAATCCCACTTGGCTCACCAAATTTCGTTCTTCTAGGTTAAACCGTTCGTTTGCAGTAACCGTTTTCATTTTGAGGTTTCACTCTGCTTTCTCCTATACGGATACATGTATTTGGAACACTAAATCAAACACGGTTTGTGCTAGCTCATTGAAACTTGACCCAATATAGCAGTTTCAAGTTCTATCTCTATGGTTTGTTTGCTGTTGATGTAGCCCTAAGCAGAGACTTGCGAGAATCACTTTCATGGTAAGGGTTGCCAAGCTTCCAAAAAACTACGAGTTGCCTGAAATCTCAGCAAACACTTTTTCACCCAATCTTAATGTTACTTTCAGGGAATGATCAGTACACCAATCCCACTTGGCTCACCAAATTTCGTTCTTCTAGGTTAAACCGTTCGTTTGCAGTAACCGTTTTCATTTTTAGTTTTCACTCTGTTTTCTCCTATACGGATACATGTATTTGGAACTCTTAATCAAACATGGTTTGTGCTAGCTCTTTGAAACTTGACCCAATAAAGCAGTTTCAAGTTCTATCTCTATGGTTTGTTTGCTGTTGATGTAGCCCAAAGCAGAGACTGGCGAGAATCACTTTCATGGAAAGGGGTTGCCAAGCTTCCAAAAAATACGAGTTGCCTGATATCTCAGCAAAAACTTTTTCACCCAATCTTGATGATACTTTCAGGGAATGATAAGTACACCAATCCCACTTGGCTAACCAAATTTCGTTCTTCTAGGTTAAACCGTTCGTTTGCAGTAACCGTTTTCATTTTGAGGTTTCACTCTATTTGCTCCTATACGGATACATGTATTTGGAAGTCTAAATCAAACACGGTTTGTGCTAGCTCTTTGAAACTTGACCCAATAAAGCAGTCTCAAGTTCTATCTCTATGGTTTGTTTGCTGTTGATGTATCCCTAAGCAGAGACTGGCGAGAATCACTTTCATGGAAAGTGGTTGCCAAGCTTCCAAAAAACTACGAGTTGCCTAAAATCTCAGCAAACACCTTTTCACCCAATCTTGATGATACTTTCAGGGAATGATCAGTACACAAGTCCCACGTGGCTCACCAAATTTCGTTATTTAGGTTAAACCGTTCGTTTGCAGTAACCGTTTTCATTTTGAGGTTTCACTTTGTTTTCTCCTATAAGCATACATAGATTTGGAACTCTAAATCAAACAAGGTTTGTGCTAGCTCATTGAAACTTGACCCAATAAAGCAGTTTCAAGTTCTATCTCTATGGTTTGTTTTCTGTTGATGTAGCCCTAAGCAGAGACTGGCGAGAATCACTTTCATGGAAACGGGATGCCAAGCTTCCAAAAAACTACGAGTTTCCTGAAATCTCAGCAAACACTTTTTTCACCCAATCTTGATGATACTTTCAGTGAATGATCAGTACACCAATCCCACTTGTCTCAACAAATTTCGTTCTTCTAGGTTAAACCGTTCGTTTGCAGTAACCGTTTTCATTTTGAGGTTTCACTCTGTTTTCTCCTGTAAGGATTCATGGATTTGGAACTCTAAATCAAACATGGTTTGTGCTAGCTCTTTGAAACTTGACCCAATAAAGCAGTTTCAAGTTCTATCTCTATGGTTTGTTTGCTGTTGATGTAGCCCTAAGCACAGACTGGCAAGAATCACTTTCATGGAAAGAAGTTGCCAAGCTTCCAAAAAGCTACGAGTTGCCTGAAATCTCAGGAAAACACGTTTTCACCCAATCTTGATGATACTTTCAGGGAATGATCAGTACACAAGTCCCACTTGGCTCACCAAATTTCGTTCTTCAGGTTAAACCGTTCGTTTGCAGTAACAGTTTTCATTTTGAGGTTTCACTCTGTTTTCTCCTATAAGCATACATAGATTTGGAACTCTAAATCAAACACGGTTTGTGCTAGCTCATTGAAACTTGACCCAATAAAGCAGTTTCAAGTTCTATCTCTATGGTTTGTTTGCTGTTGATGTAGCCCTAAGCAGAGACTTGCGAGAATCACGTTCATGGAAAGGGGTTGCCAAGCTTCCAAAAAACTACGAGTTTCCTGAAATCTCAGCAAACACTTTTTCACCCAATCTTGATGATACTTTCAGGGAATGATCAGGACACCAATCCCACTTGGCTCACCAAATTTCGTTCTTCTAGGTTAAACCGTTCGTTTGCAGTAACCGTTTTCATTTTGAGGTTTCACTCTGTTTTCTCCTGTAAGGATTCATGGATTTGGAACTCTAAATCAAACACGGTTTGTGCTAGCTCTTTGAAACTTGACCCAATATAGCAGTTTCAAGTTCTATCTCTATGGTTTGTTTGCTGTTGATGTAGCCCTAAGCAGAGACTTGCGAGAATCACTTTCATGGTAAGGGGTTGCCAAGCTTCCAAAAAACTACGAGTTGCCTGAAATCTCAGCAAACACTTTTTCACCCAATCTTAATGTTACTTTCAGGGAATGATCAGTACACCAATCCCACTTGGCTCACCAAATTTCGTTCTTCTAGGTTAAACCGTTCGTTTGCAGTAACCGTTTTCATTTTTAGTTTTCACTCTGTTTTCTCCTATACGGATACATGTATTTGGAACTCTTAATCAACATGGTTTGTGCTAGCTCTTTGAAACTTGACCCAATAAAGCAGTTTCAAGTTCTATCTCTATGGTTTGTTTGCTGTTGATGTAGCCCAAAGCAGAGACTGGCGAGAATCACTTTCATGGAAAGGGGTTGCCAAGCTTCCAAAAACTACGAGTTGCCTGATATCTCAGCAAAAACTTTTTCACCCAATCTTGATGATACTTTCAGGGAATGATAAGTACACCAATCCCACGTGGCTCACCAAATTTCGTTATTTAGGTTAAACCGTTCGTTTGCAGTAACCGTTTTGATTTTGAGGTTTCACTCTATTTTCTCCTATACGGATACATGTATTTGGAAGTCTAAATCAAACACGGTTTGTGCTAGCTCTTGAAACTTGACCCAATAAAGCAGTCTCAAGTTCTATCTCTATGGTTTGTTTGCTGTTGATGTATCCCTAAGCAGAGACTGGCGAGAATCACTTTCATGGAAAGTGGTTGCCAAGCTTCCAAAAAACTACGAGTTGCCTAAAATCTAAGCAAACACCTTTTCACCCAATCTTGATGATACTTTCTGGGAATGATCAGTACACATGTCCCACGTGGCTCACCAAATTTCGTTATTTAGGTTAAACCGTTCGTTTGCAGTAACCGTTTTCATTTTGAGGTTTCACTCTGTTTTCTCCTATACGGATACATGTATTTGGAACTCTAAATCAAACACGGTTTTGGCTAGCTCTTTGAAACATGACCCAATAAAGCAGTTTCAAATTCTATCTCTATGGTTTGTTTGCTGTTGATGTAGCCCTAAGCAGACCCTGGCGAGAATCACTTTCATGGAAAGGGGTTGCCAAGCTTTTAGAAAACTACGAGTTTCCTGAAATCTCAGCAAACACTTTTTCACCCAATCTTGATGATACTTTCAGGGAATGATCAGTACACCAATCCCACTTGGCTCACCAAATTTCGTTCTTCTAGGTTAAACCGATCGTTTGCAGTAACCGTTTGCATTTTGAGGTATCACTCTGTTTTCTCCTATACGGATACATGTATTTGGAACTCTAAATCTAAGTCGGTTTGTGCTAGCTCTTTGAAACTTGACCCAATAAAGCAGTTTCAAGTTCTGTCTCTATGGTTTGTTTGCTGTTGATGTAGCCCTAAGTAGAGACTGGCGAGAATCACTTTCATGGAAAGGGTTTGCCAAGCTTCCAAAAAAACTACAAGTTGCCTGAAATCTAAGCAAACGCTTTTTCACCCAATCTTGATGATACTTTTTGGGAATGATCAGTCCACCAATCCCACTTGGCTCACCAAATTTCGTTCTTTTAGTTTAAACGTTCGTTTGCAGTAACCGTTTTCATTTTCAGGTTTCACTCTGTTTTCTCCTATACGGATACATGTATTTGGAACTCTAAATAAAACACGGTTTGTGCTAGCTCTTTGAAACTTGACCCAATAAAGCAGTTTCAATTTCTATCTCTATGGTTTGTTTGCTGTTGATGTAGCCCTAAGCAGAGACTGGCGAGAATCACTTTCATGGAAAGGGGTTGCCAAGCTTCAAAAAAACTACGAGTTTCTTGAAATCACAGCAACCACCTTTTGACCCAATCTTCTTGATACTATCAGGGAATGATCAGTACACCAATCCCACTTGGCTCACCAAATTTCGTTCTTCTAGGTTAAACCTTTCGTTTGCAGTAACCGTTTTCATTTTGAGGTTTCACTCTGTTTTCTCCTATACGGATACATGTATTTGGAACTCTAAATCAAACACGGTTTGTGCTAGCTCTTTGAAACTTGACCCAAAAAAGCAGTTTCAAGTTCTATCTCTATGGTTTGTTTGCTGTTGATGTAGCCCTAAGCAGAGACTGGCGAGAATCACTTTCATGGAAAGGGGTTGAAAGCTTCCAAAAAACTACGAGTTGCCTGAAATCTCAGCAAACACTTTTTCACCCAATCTTGATGATACTTTCAGGTAATGATCAGTACACCAATCCCATTTGGCTCACAAAATTTCATTCCTCTATGATAAACCGTTCGTTTGCAGTAACCGTTTTCATTTTGAGGTTTCACTCTGTTTTCTCCTATACGGATACATGTATTTGGAACTCTAAATCAAAGTCGGTTTGTGCTAGCTCTTTGAAACTTGACCCAATAAAGCAGTTTCAAGTTCTCTCTCTATGGTTTGTTTGCTGTTGATGTAGCCCTAAGCAGAGGACTGGCGAGAATCACTTTCATGGAAAGGGGTTGCCAAGCTTCCAAAAAACTACGAGTTCCCTGAAATCTCAGCAAACGCTTTTTCACCCAATCTTGGTGATACTTTCAGGGAATGATCAGTACACCAATCCCACTTGGCTCACCAAATTTCGTTCTTCTAGGTTCAACCGTTCGTTTGCAGTAACCGTTTTCATTTTGAGGTTTCACTCTGTTTTCTCCTATATGGATACATGTATTTGGAACTCTAAATCAAACACGGTTTGTGGTAGCTCTTTGAAACTTGACCCAATAAAGCAGTTTCAAGTTCTAGCTCTATGGTTTGTTTGTTGTTGATGTAGCCCTAAGCAGAGACTGGCGAGAATCACTTTCATGGAAAGGGTTGCCAAGCTTCCAAAAAACTACGAGTTGCCTGAAATCACAGCAAACACTTTTTCACCCAATCTTAATGATTCTTTCAGGGAATGATCAGTACACCAATCCCACTTGGCTCACCAAATTTCGTTCTACTAGGTTAAACCGTTCGTTTGCAGTAACCGTTTGCATTTTGAGGTTTCACTCTGTTTTCTCCTATATGGATACATGTATTTGGAACTCTAAATCAAACACGGTTTGTGCTAGCTCTTTGAAACTTGACCCAATAAAGCAATTCAAGTTGTATCTCTATGGTTTGTTTGCTGTTGATGTACCCTAACAGAGACTGGCAAGAATTACTTTCATGGAAAGGGGTTGCCAAGCTTCCAAAAAACTACGAGTTGCCTGAAATCTCAGAAAACACTTTTTCACCCAATCTTGATGATACTTTCAGGGAATGATCAGAACACCAATCCCACTTGGCTCACCAAATTTCGTTCTTCTAGGTTAAACCGTTCGTTTGCAGTAACCATTTTCATTTTGAGGATTTACTCTGTTTTCTCCAATATGGATACATGTATTTGGAACACTAAATCAAACACGGTTTGTGCTAGCTCTTTGAAACTTGACCCAATAAAGCAGTTTCAAGTTCTAGCTCTATGGTTTGTTTGCTATTGATGTAGCCCTAAGCAGAGACTGGCGAGAATCATGTTGATGGAAAGGGGTTGCCAAGCTTCCTAAAAACTACGAGTTGCCTGAAATCTCAGCAAACACTTTTTCACCCAATCTTGATAATACTTTCAGGAATGATCAGTACACCAATCCCACTTGGCTCACCAATTTCGTTCTTCTAGGTTAAACCGTTCGTTTGCAGTAACCGTTTTCATTTTGAGGTTTCACTCTGTTTTTCCCTATACGGATACATGTATTTGGAACTCTAAATCAAACACGGTTTGTGCTAGCTCTTTGAAACTTGACCCAATAAAGCAGTTGCAAGTTCTGTCTCTATGGTTTGTTTGCTGTTGATGTAGCCCTAAGCAAAGACTGGTGAGAATGACTTTCATGGAAAGGGGTTGCCAAGCTTCCAAAAAACTACGAGTTTCCTGAAATGTCAGCAACCACCTTTTCACCGAACCTTCTTGATACTTTCAGGGAATGATCAGTACACCAATCCCACTTGGCTCACCAAATTTCGTTCTTCTAGGTTAAACCTTTCGTTTGCAGTAACCGTTTTCATTTTGAGGTTTCACTCTGTTTTCTCCTATACGAATGCATGTATTTGGAACTCTAAATCAAACACGGTTTGTGCTAGCTCTTTGAAACTTGACCCAATAAAGCAGTTTCAAGTTCTATCTCTATGGTTTGTTTGCTGTTGATGTAGCCCCTATGCAGAGACTGGCGAGAATCACTTTCATGGAAAGGGGTTGCGAAGCTTCCAAAAAACTACCAGTTGCCTGAAATCTCAGCAAACATTTTTCACCCAATCTTGATGATACTTTCAGTGAATGATCAGTACACCAATCCCATTTGGCTCACCAAATTTCATTCCTCTATGATAAACCGTTCGTTTGCAGTAACCGTTTTCATTTTGAGGTTTCACTCTGTTTTCTCCTATACGGATACATGTATTTGGAATTCTAAATCAAACACGGTTTGTGCTAGCTTTTTGAAACTTGACCCAATAAAGCAGTTTCAAGTTCTATCTGTATGGTTTGTTTGCTGTTGATGTAGCCCTAAGCAGAGACTGGCGAGAATCACTTTCATGGAAAGGGGTTGCCAAGCTTCCAAAAAACTACGAGTAGCCTGAAATCTTAGTGAACACCTTTTCACCCAATCTTGATGATACTTTCAGGGAATGATCAGTACACCAAACCCACTTGACTCACCAAATTTCGTTCTTCTACGTTAAACCGTTCGTTTGCAGTAACCGTTTTCAATTGAGGTTTTACTCTGTTTTCTTCTATGTGGATACATGTATTTGGAACTCTAAATCAAACACGGTTTGTGATAGCTCTTTGAAACTTGACCCAATAAAGCAGTTTCAAGTTCTATCTCTATGGTTTGGTGCTGTTGATGTAGCCCTAAGCAGAGACTGGCGAGAATCACTTTCTTGGAAAGGGGTTGCCAAGCTTCCAAAAAACTACGAGTTCCCTGAAATCTCAGCAACCACTTTTTCACCCAATCTTGATGATACTTTCAGGGAATGATCAGTACACCAATCCCACTTGGCTCACCAAATTTCGTTCTTCTAGGTTAAACCGTTCTTTTGCAGTATACGTTTTCATTTTGAGGTTTCACTCTGCTTTCTCCTATACGGATACATGTATTTGGAACTCTAAATCAAACACGGTTTGTGCTAGCTCTTTGAAACTTCACCCAATAAAGCAGTTTCAAGTTCTATCTCTATGGTTTGTTTGCTGTTGATGTACCCCTAAGCAGAGACTGGCGAGAATCACTTTCATGCAAAAAGGTTGCCAAGCTTCCAAAAAACTACGAGTTGCCTGAAATCTCAGTAAACACTTTTTCACCCAATCTTGATGATACTTTCAGGGAATGATCAGTACACCACACCCACTTGGCTCACCAAATTTCGTTCTTCTAGGTTAAACCGTTCGCTTGCAGTAACCGTTTTCATCTTGAGGTTTTACTCTGTTTTCTTCTATATGGATACATGTATTTGGAACTCTAAATCAAACACGGTTTGTGCTAGCTCTTTGAAACTTGACCCAATAAAGTAGTTTCAAGTTCTATCTCTATGGTTTGTTTGCTGTTGATGTAGCCCTAAGCAGAGACTGGCGAGAATCACTTTCATGGAAAGGGTTGCCAAGCTTCCAAAAAACTACGAGTTGCCTGAAATCTCAGCAACCACTTTTTCACCCAATCTTGATGATTCTTTCAGGGAATGATCAGTACACCAATCCCACTTGGCTCACCAAATTTCGTTCTTCTAGGTTAAACCGTTCGTTTTCAGTAACCGTTTTCATTTTGAGGTTTCACTCTGCTTTCTCCTATATGGATACATGTATTTGGAACTCTAAATCAAACACGGTTTGTGCTAGCTCTTTGAAACTTTACACAATAAAGCAGTTTCAAGTTTTACCACTATGGTTTGTTTGCTGTTGATGTAGCCCTAAGCAGAGACTGGCGAGAATCACTTTCATGGAAAGGGGTTGCCAAGCTTCCAAAAAACTACGAGTTGCCTGAAATCTTAGCAAACGCTTTTTTACCCAATCGTCCTGATACTTTCAGGGAATGATCAGTACACCAATCCCACTTGGCTCACCAAATTTCGTTCTTCTAGGTTAAACCGTTCTATTGCAGTATCCGTTTTCATTTTGAGGTTTCACTCTGCTTTCTCCTATACGGATACATGTATTTGGAACTCTAAATCAAACACGGTTTGTGCTAGCTCTTTGAAACTTGACCCAATAAAGCAGTTTCAAGTTCTATCTCTATGGTTTGTTTGCTGTTGATGTACCCCTAAGCAGAGACTGGCGAGAATCACTTTCATGCAAAGGGGTTGCTAAGCTTCCAAAAAACTACGAGTTTCCTGAAATCTCAGTAAACACTTTTTCACCCAATCTTGATGATACTTTCAGGGAATGATCAGTACACCAAACCCACTTGGCTCACCAAATTTCGTTCTTCTAGGTTAAACCGTTCGTTTGCAGTAACCGTTTTCATCTTGAGGTTTTACTCTGCTTTCTCCTATATGGATACATGTATTTGGAACTCTAAATCAAACACGGTTTGTGCTAGCTCTTTGAAACTTGACAGAATAAAGCAGTTTCAAGTTCTATCTCTATGGTTTGGTGCTGTTGATGTAGCCCTAAGCAGAGACTGGCGAGAATCACTTTCATGGAAAGGGGTTGCCAAGCTTCCAAAAAACTACGAATTGCCTGAAATCTCTGCAACCACTTTTTCATCCAATCTTGATGATACTTTCAGGGAATGATCAGCACACCAATCCCACTTGGCTCACCAAATTTCGTTCTTCTAGGTTAAACCGTTCGTTTGCAGTAACCGTTTTCATTTTGAGGTTTCACTCTGCTTTCTCCTATACGGATACATGTATTTGGAACACTAAATCAAACACGGTTTGTGCTAGCTCATTGAAACTTGACCCAATATAGCAGTTTCAAGTTCTATCTCTATGGTTTGTTTGCTGTTGATGTAGCCCTAAGCAGAGACTTGCGAGAATCACTTTCATGGTAAGGGGTTGCCAAGCTTCCAAAAAACTACGAGTTGCCTGAAATCTCAGCAAACACTTTTTCACCCAATCTTAATGTTACTTTCAGGGAATGATCAGTACACCAATCCCACTTGGCTCACCAAATTTCGTTCTTCTAGGTTAAACCGTTCGTTTGCAGTAACCGTTTTCATTTTTAGTTTTCACTCTGTTTTCTCCTATACGGATACGTGTATTTGGAACTCTTAATCAAACATGGTTTGTGCTAGCTCTTTGAAACTTGACCCAATAAAGCAGTTTCAAGTTCTATCTCTATGGTTTGTTTGCTGTTGATGTAGCCCAAAGCAGAGACTGGCGAGAATCACTTTCATGGAAAGGGGTTGCCAAGCTTCCAAAAAACTACGAGTTGCCTGATATCTCAGCAAAAACTTTTTCACCCAATCTTGATGATACTTTCAGGGAATGATAAGTACACCAATCCCACTTGGCTAACCAAATTTCGTTCTTCTAGGTTAAACCGTTCGTTTGCAGTAACCGTTTTCATTTTGAGGTTTCACTCTATTTGCTCCTATACGGATACATGTATTTGGAAGTCTAAATCAAACACGGTTTGTGCTAGCTCTTTGAAACTTGACCCAATAAAGCAGTCTCAAGTTCTATCTCTATGGTTTGTTTGCTGTTGATGTATCCCTAAGCAGAGACTGGCGAGAATCACTTTCATGGAAAGTGGTTGCCAAGCTTCCAAAAAACTACGAGTTGCCTAAAATCTCAGCAAACACCTTTTCACCCAATCTTGATGATACTTTCAGGGAATGATCAGTACACAAGTCCCACGTGGCTCACCAAATTTCGTTATTTAGGTTAAACCGTTCGTTTGCAGTAACCGTTTTCATTTTGAGGTTTCACTTTGTTTTCTCCTATAAGCATACATAGATTTGGAACTCTAAATCAAACAAGGTTTGTGCTAGCTCATTGAAACTTGACCCAATAAAGCAGTTTCAAGTTCTATCTCTATGGTTTGTTTTCTGTTGATGTAGCCCTAAGCAGAGACTGGCGAGAATCACTTTCATGGAAACGGGATGCCAAGCTTCCAAAAAACTACGAGTTTCCTGAAATCTCAGCAAACACTTTTTCACCCAATCTTGATGATACTTTCAGTGAATGATCAGTACACCAATCCCACTTGTCTCAACAAATTTCGTTCTTCTAGGTTAAACCGTTCGTTTGCAGTAACCGTTTTCATTTTGAGGTTTCACTCTGTTTTCTCCTGTAAGGATTCATGGATTTGGAACTCTAAATCAAACATGGTTTGTGCTAGCTCTTTGAAACTTGACCCAATAAAGCAGTTTCAAGTTCTATCTCTATGGTTTGTTTGCTGTTGATGTAGCCCTAAGCACAGACTGGCAAGAATCACTTTCATGGAAAGAAGTTGCCAAGCTTCCAAAAAGCTACGAGTTGCCTGAAATCTCAGGAAAACACGTTTTCACCCAATCTTGATGATACTTTCAGGGAATGATCAGTACACAAGTCCCACTTGGCTCACCAAATTTCGTTCTTCAGGTTAAACCGTTCGTTTGCAGTAACAGTTTTCATTTTGAGGTTTCACTCTGTTTTCTCCTATAAGCATACATAGATTTGGAACTCTAAATCAAACACGGTT
Source organism: Ictidomys tridecemlineatus (assembly GCF_052094955.1). NCBI lineage: Eukaryota > Metazoa > Chordata > Mammalia > Rodentia > Sciuridae > Ictidomys > Ictidomys tridecemlineatus. Next base: position 17,279 of record NW_027522498.1, on the reverse strand, counting down.
TGTGCTAGCTCATTGAAACTTGACCCAATAAAGCAGTTTCAAGTTCTATCTCTATGGTTTGTTTGCTGTTGATGTAGCCCTAAGCAGAGACTTGCGAGAATCACGTTCATGGAAAGGGGTTGCCAAGCTTCCAAAAAACTACGAGTTTCCTGAAATCTCAGCAAACACTTTTTCACCCAATCTTGATGATACTTTCAGGGAATGATCAGGACACCAATCCCACTTGGCTCACCAAATTTCGTTCTTCTAGGTTAAACCGTTCGTTTGCAGTAACCGTTTTCATTTTGAGGTTTCACTCTGTTTTCTCCTGTAAGGATTCATGGATTTGGAACTCTAAATCAAACACGGTTTGTGCTAGCTCTTTGAAACTTGACCCAATAAAGCAGTTTCAAGTTCTATCTCTATGGTTTGTTTGCTGTTGATGTAGCCCTAAGCAGAGACTGGCGAGAATCACTTTCATGGAAAGGGGTTGCCAAGCTTCCAAAAAACTACGAGTTGCCTGAAATCTCAGCAAACACTTTTTCACCCAATCTTGATGATACTTTCAGGGAATGATCAGCACACCAATCCCACTTGGCTCACCAAATTTCGTTCTTCTAGGTTAAACCGTTCGTTTGCAGTAACCGTTTTCATTTTGAGGTTTCACTCTGCTTTCTCCTATACGGATACATGTATTTGGAACACTAAATCAAACACGGTTTGTGCTAGCTCATTGAAACTTGACCCAATATAGCAGTTTCAAGTTCTATCTCTATGGTTTGTTTGCTGTTGATGTAGCCCTAAGCAGAGACTTGCGAGAATCACTTTCATGGTAAGGGGTTGCCAAGCTTCCAAAAAACTACGAGTTGCCTGAAATCTCAGCAAACACTTTTTCACCCAATCTTAATGTTACTTTCAGGGAATGATCAGTACACCAATCCCACTTGGCTCACCAAATTTCGTTCTTCTAGGTTAAACCGTTCGTTTGCAGTAACCGTTTTCATTTTTAGTTTTCACTCTGTTTTCTCCTATACGGATACATGTATTTGGAACTCTTAATCAAACATGGTTTGTGCTAGCTCTTTGAAACTTGACCCAATAAAGCAGTTTCAAGTTCTATCTCTATGGTTTGTTTGCTGTTGATGTAGCCCAAAGCAGAGACTGGCGAGAATCACTTTCATGGAAAGGGGTTGCCAAGCTTCCAAAAAACTACGAGTTGCCTGATATCTCAGCAAAAACTTTTTCACCCAATCTTGATGATACTTTCAGGGAATGATAAGTACACCAATCCCACTTGGCTAACCAAATTTCGTTCTTCTAGGTTAAACCGTTCGTTTGCAGTAACCGTTTTCATTTTGAGGTTTCACTCTATTTGCTCCTATACGGATACATGTATTTGGAAGTCTAAATCAAACACGGTTTGTGCTAGCTCTTTGAAACTTGACCCAATAAAGCAGTCTCAAGTTCTATCTCTATGGTTTGTTTGCTGTTGATGTATCCCTAAGCAGAGACTGGCGAGAATCACTTTCATGGAAAGTGGTTGCCAAGCTTCCAAAAAACTACGAGTTGCCTAAAATCTCAGCAAACACCTTTTCACCCAATCTTGATGATACTTTCAGGGAATGATCAGTACACAAGTCCCACGTGGCTCACCAAATTTCGTTATTTAGGTTAAACCGTTCGTTTGCAGTAACCGTTTTCATTTTGAGGTTTCACTTTGTTTTCTCCTATAAGCATACATAGATTTGGAACTCTAAATCAAACAAGGTTTGTGCTAGCTCATTGAAACTTGACCCAATAAAGCAGTTTCAAGTTCTATCTCTATGGTTTGTTTTCTGTTGAAATAGCCCTAAGCAGAGACTGGCGAGAATCACTTTCATGGAAACGGGAAGCCAAGCTTCCAAAAAACTACGAGTTTCCTGAAATCTCAGCAAACACTTTTTCACCCAATCTTGATGATACTTTCAGTGAATGATCAGTACACCAATCCCACTTGTCTCAACAAATTTCGTTCTTCTAGGTTAAACCGTTCGTTTGCAGTAACCGTTTTCATTTTGAGGTTTCACTCTGTTTTCTCCTGTAAGGATTCATGGATTTGGAACTCTAAATCAAACACGGTTTGTGCTAGCTCTTTGAAACTTGACCCAATAAAGCAGTTTCAAGTTCTATCTCTATGGTTTGTTTGCTGTTGATGTAGCCCTAAGCACAGACTGGCAAGAATCACTTTCATGGAAAGAAGTTGCCAAGCTTCCAAAAAGCTACGAGTTGCCTGAAATCTCAGGAAAACACGTTTTCACCCAATCTTGATGATACTTTCATGGAATGATCAGTACACAAGTCCCACTTGGCTCACCAAATTTCGTTCTTCAGGTTAAACCGTTCGTTTGCAGTAACAGTTTTCATTTTGAGGTTTCACTCTGTTTTCTCCTATAAGCATACATAGATTTGGAACTCTAAATCAAACACGGTTTGTGCTAGCTCATTGAAACTTGACCCAATAAAGCAGTTTCAAGTTCTATCTCTATGGTTTGTTTGCTGTTGATGTAGCCCTAAGCAGAGACTTGCGAGAATCACGTTCATGGAAAGGGGTTGCCAAGCTTCCAAAAAACTACGAGTTTCCTGAAATCTCAGCAAACACTTTTTCACCCAATCTTGATGATACTTTCAGGGAATGATCAGGACACCAATCCCACTTGGCTCACCAAATTTCGTTCTTCTAGGTTAAACCGTTCGTTTGCAGTAACCGTTTTCATTTTGAGGTTTCACTCTGTTTTCTCCTGTAAGGATTCATGGATTTGGAACTCTAAATCAAACACGGTTTGTGCTAGCTCTTTGAAACTTGACCCAATAAAGCAGTTTCAAGTTCTATCTCTATGGTTTGTTTGCTGTTGATGTAGCCCTAAGCAGAGACTGGCGAGAATCACTTTCATGGAAAGGGGTTGCCAAGCTTCCAAAAAACTACGAGTTGCCTGAAATCTCAGCAAACACTTTTTCACCCTATCTTGATGATACTTTCAGGGAATGATCAGTACACAAGTCCCACGTGGCTCACCAAATTTCGTTATTTAGGTTAAACCGTTCGTTTGCAGTAACCGTTTTCATTTTGAGGTTTCACTTTGTTTTCTCCTATAAGCATACATAGATTTGGAACTCTAAATCAAACACGGTTTGTGCTAGCTCTTTGAAACTTGACCCAATAAAGCAGTTTCAAGTTTTACCACTATGGTTTGTTTGCTGTTGATGTAGCCCTAAGCAGAGACTGTCGAGAATCACTTTCATGGAAAGGGGTTGCCAAGCTTCCAAAAAACTACGAGTTGCCTGAAATCTTAGCAAACGCTTTTTTACCCAATTGTCCTGATACTTTCAGGGAATGATCAGTACACCAATCCCACTTGGCTCACCAAATTTCGTTCTTCTAGGTTAAACCGTTCTTTTGCAGTATCCGTTTTCATTTTGAGGTTTCACTCTGCTTTCTCCTATATGGATACATGTATTTGGAACTCTAAATCAAACACGGTTTGTGCTAGCTCTTTGAAACTTGACCCAATAAAGCAGTTTCAAGTTCTATCTCTATGGTTTGTTTGCTGTTGATGTACCCCTAAGCAGAGACTGGCGAGAATCACTTTCATGCAAAGGGGTTGCCAAGCTTCCAAAAAACTACGAGTTGCCTGAAATCTCAGTAAACACTTTTTCACCCAATCTTGATGATACTTTCAGGGAATGATCAGTACACCAAACCCACTTGGCTCACCAAATTTCGTTCTTCTAGGTTAAACCGTTGGTTTGCAGTAACCGTTTTCATCTTGAGGTTTTACTCTGTTTTCTTCTATATGGATACATGTATTTGGAACTCTAAATCAAACACGGTTTGTGCTAGCTCTTTGAAACTTGACAGAATAAAGCAGTTTCAAGTTCTATCTCTATGGTTTGGTGCTGTTGATGTAGCCCTAAGCAGAGACTGGCGAGAATCACTTTCATGGAAAGGGGTTGCCAAGCTTCCAAAAAACTACGAGTTGCCTGAAATCTCAGCACCACTTTTTCACCCAATCTTGATGATACTTTCGGGGAATGATCAGCACACCAATCCCACTTGGCTCACCAAATTTCGTTCTTCTAGGTTAAACCGTTCGTTTGCAGTAACCGTTTTCATTTTGAGGTTTCACTCTGCTTTCTCCTATACGGATACATGTATTTGGAACACTAAATCAAACACGGTTTGTGCTAGCTCATTGAAACTTGACCCAATAAAGCAGTTTCAAGTTCTATCTCTATGGTTTGTTTGCTGTTGATGTAGCCCTAAGCAGAGACTTGCGAGAATCACTTTCATGGTAAGGGGTTGCCAAGCTTCCAAAAAACTACGAGTTGCCTGAAATCTCAGCAAACACTTTTTCACCCAATCTTGATGTTACTTTCAGGGAATGATCAGTACACCATTCCCACTTGGCTCACCAAATTTCGTTCTTCTAGGTTAAACCGTTCGTTTGCAGTAACCGTTTTCATTTTGAGGTTTCACTCTGTTTTCTCCTATACGGATTCATGTATTTGGAACTCTAAATCAAACACGGTTTGTGCTAGCTCTTTGAAACTTGACCCAATAAAGCAGTTTCAAGTTCTATCTCAGTGGTTTGTTTGCTTTTGATGTAGCCCTAAGCAGAGACTGGCGAGAATCACTTTCATGGAAAGGGGTTGCCAAGCTTCCAAAAAACTGTGAGTTTCCTGAAATCTCAGCAAAAACTTTTTCACCCAATCATGATGATACTTTCAGGGAATGATCAATACACCAATCCCACTTGGCTCACCTAATTTCGTTCTTCTAGGTTAAACCGTTCGTTTGCAGTAACCGTTTGCATTTTGAGGTATCACTCTGTTTTCTCCTATACGGATACATGTATTTGGAACTCTAAATCAAACACGGTTTGTGCTAGCTCTTTGAAACTTGACCCAATAAAGCAGTTTCAAGTTCTATCTCTATGGTTTGTTTGCTGTTGATGTAGCCCTAAGCAGAGACTGGCGAGAATCACTTTCATGGGAAGGGGATGCCAAGCTCCCAAAAAACTACGAGTTGCCTGATATCTCAGCAAAACCTTTTTCACCCAATCTTGATGATACTTTCAGGGAATGATAAGTACACCAATCCCACTTGGCTAACCAAATTTCGTTCTTCTAGGTTAAACCGTTCGTTTGCAGTAACCGTTTTCATTTTGAGGTTTCACTCTATTTTCTCCTATACGGATACATGTATTTGGAAGTCTAAATCAAACACGGTTTGTGCTAGCTCTTTGATTCTTGACCCAATAAAGCAGTCTCAAGTTCTATCTCTATGGTTTGTTTGCTGTTGATGTAGCCCTAAGCAGAGACTGGCGAGAATCACTTTCATGGAAAGTGGTTGCCAAGCTTCCAAAAAACTACGAGTTGCCTAAAATCTCAGCAAACACCTTTTCACCCAATCTTGATGATACTTTCAGGGAATGATCAGTACACAAGTCCCACGTGGCTCACCAAATTTCGTTATTTAGGTTAAACCGTACGTTTGCAGTAACCGTTTTCATTTTGAGGTTTCACTTTGTTTTCTCCTATAAGCATACATAGATTTGGAACTCTAAATCAAACACGGTTTGTGCTAGCTCATTGAAACTTGACCCAATAAAGCAGTTTCAAGTTCTATCTCTATGGTTTGTTTTCTGTTGATGTAGCCCTAAGCAGAGACTGGCGAGAATCACTTTCATGGAAAGGGGATGCCAAGCTTCCAAAAAACTACGAGTTTCCTGAAATCTCAGCAAACACTTTTTCACCCAATATTGATGATACTTTCAGTGAATGATCAGTACACCAATCCCACTTGTCTCACCAAATTTCGTTCTTCTAGTTTAAACCGTTCGTTTGCAGTAACCGTTTTCATTTTGAGGTTTCACTCTGTTTTCTCCTGTAAGGATTCATGGATTTGGAACTCTAAATCAAACATGGTTTGTGCTAGCTCTTTGAAACTTGACCCAATAAAGCAGTTTCAAGTTCTATCTCTATGGTTTGTTTGCTGTTGATGTAGCCCTAAGCACAGACTGGCGAGAATCACTTTCATGGAAAGAAGTTGCCAAGCTTCCAAAAAACTACGAGTTGCCTGAAATCTCAGGAAAACACGTTTTCACCCAATCTTGATGATACTTTCAGGGAATGATCAGTACACAAGTCCCACTTGGCTCACCAAATTTCGTTCTTCTAGGTTAAACCGTTCGTTTGCAGTAACAGTTTTCATTTTGAGGTTTCACTCTGTTTTCTCCTATAAGCATACATAGATTTGGAACTCTAAATCAAACACGGTTTGTGCTAGCTCATTGAAACTTGACCCAATAAAGCAGTTTCAAGTTCTATCTCTATGGTTTGTTTGCTGTTGATGTAGCCCTAAGCACAGACTTGCGAGAATCACGTTCATGGAAACGGGTTGCCAAGCTTCCAAAAAACTACGAGTTTCCTGAAATCTCAGCAAACACTTTTTCACCCAATCTTGATGATACTTTCAGGGAATGATCAGTACACCAATCCCACTTGGCTCACCAAATTTCGTTCTTCTAGGTTAAACCGTTCGTTTGCAGTAACCGTTTTCATTTTGAGGTTTCACTCTGTTTTCTCCTGTAAGGATTCATGGATTTGGAACTCTAAATCAAACACGGTTTGTGCTAGCTCTTTGAAACTTGACCCAATAAAGCAGTTTCAAGTTCTATCTCTATGGTTTGTTTGCTGTTGATGTAGCCCTAAGCAGAGACTGGCGAGAATCACTTTCATGGAAAGGGGTTGCCAAGCTTCCAAAAAACTACGAGTTGCCTGAAATCTCAGCAAACAATTTTTCACCCAATCTTGATGATACTTTCAGGGAATGATCAGTACACCAATCCCACTTGGCTCACCAAATTTCGTTCTTCTAGGTTAAACCGTTCGTTTGCAGTAACCGTTTTCATTTTGAGGTTTCACTCTGTTTTCTCCTATACGGATACATGTATTTGGAACTCTAAATCAAACACGATTTGTGCTAGCTCTTGAAACTTGACCCAATAAAGCAGTTTCAAGTTCTACCTCTATGGTTTGTTTGCTTTTGATGTAGCCCTAAGCAGATACTGGCGAGAATCACTTTCATGGAAAGGGGTTGCCAAGCTTCCAAAAAACTACGAGTTGCCTGAAATCTCAGCAAACAATTTTTCACCCAATCTTGATGATACTTTCAGGAAATGATCAGTACACCAATCCCACTTGGCTCACCAAATTTCGTTCTTCTAGGTTAAACCGTTTCGTTTGCAGTAACCGTTTTCATTTTTAGTTTTCACTCTGTTTTCTCCTATATGGATACATGTATTTGGAACTCTTAATCAAACACGGTTTGTGCTAGCTCTTTGAAACTTGACCCAATAAAGCAGTTTCAAGTTCTATCTCTATGGTTTGTTTGCTGTTGATGTAGCCCTAAGCAGAGACTGGCGAGAATCACTTTCATAAAAAGGGGTTGCCAAGCTTCCAAAAAACTACGAGTTGCCTGATATCTCAGCAAAAACTTTTTCACCCAATCTTGATGATACTTTCAGGGAATGATAAGTACACCAATCCACTTGGCTAACCAAATTTCGTTCTTCTAGGTTAAACCGTTCGTTTGCAGTAACCGTTTTCATTTTGAGGTTTCACTCTATTTTCTCCTATACGGATACATGTATTTGGAACTCTGAATCAAACACGGTTTGTGCTAGCTCTTTGAAACTTGACCCAATAAAGCAGTTTCAAGTTCTATCTCTATGGTTTGTTTGCTGTTGATGTATCCCTAAGCAGAGACTGGCGAGAATCACTTTCATGGAAAGGGGTTGCCAAGCTTCCAGAAAACTACGAGTTGCCTGAAATCTCAGCAAACACTTTTTCACCCTATCTTGATGATACTTTCAGGGAATGATCAGTACACAAGTCCCACGTGGCTCACCAAATTTCGTTATTTAGGTTAAACCGTTCGTTTGCAGTAACCGTTTCATTTTGAGGTTTCACTTTGTTTTCTCCTATAAGCATACATAGATTTGGAACTCTAAATCAAACACGTTTTGTGCTAGCTCTTTGAAACTTGACCCAATAAAGCAGTTTCAAGTTCTATCTCTATGGTTTGTTTTCTGTTGATGTAGCCCTAAGCAGAGACTGGCGAGAATCACTTTCATGGAAAGGGGATGCCAAGCTTCCAAAAAACTACGAGTTTCCTGAAATCTCAGAAAACACTTTTTCACCCAATCTTGATGATACTTTCAGTGAATGATCAGTACACCAATCCCACTTGTCTCACCAAATTTCGTTCTTCTAGGTTAAACCGTTCGTTTGCAGTAACCGTTTTCATTTTGAGGTTTCACTCTGTTTTCTCCTGTAAGGATTCATGGATTTGGAACTCTAAATCAAACATGGTTTGTGCTAGCTCTTTGAAACTTGACCCAATAAAGCAGTTTCAAGTTCTATCTCTATGGTTTGTTTGCTGTTGATGTAGCCCTAAGCACAGACAGGCGAGAATCACTTTCATGGAAAGAAGTTGCCAAGCTTCCAAAAAACTACGAGTTGCCTGAAATCTCAGGAAAACACGTTTTCACCCAATCTTGATGATACTTTCAGGGAATGATCAGCACACAAGTCCCACTTGGCTCACCAAATTTCGTTCTTCTAGGTTAAACCTTTCGTTTGCAGTAACCGTTTTCATTTTGAGGTTTCACTCTGTTTTATCCTATAAGCATACATAGATTTGGAACTCTAAATCAAACACGGTTTGTGCTAGGCTCATTGAAACTTGACCCAATAAAGCAGTTTCAAGTTCTACCTCTATGGTTTGTTTGCTGTTGATGTAGCCTAAGCAGAGAATGGCGAGAATCACTTTTATGGAAAGGTGTTGCCAAGCTTCCAAAAACTAGGAGTTGCCTTAAATCTCAGCAAAAGCTTTTTTACTCAATCGTCCTGATACTTTCATGGAATGATCAGTACACCAATCCCACTTGGCTCACCAAATTTCATTCTTCTAGGTTAAACCTTTCGTTTGCAGTAACCGTTTTCATTTTGAGGTTTCACTCTGTTTTCTCCTATACGGATACATGTATTTGGAACTCTAAATCAAACACGGTTTGTGCTAGCTCTTTGAACCTTGACCCAATAAAGCAGTTTCAAGTTCTGTCTCTATGGATTGTTTGCTGTTGATGTAGCCCTAAGCAGAGACTGGCGAGAATCATTTTCATGGAAAGGGGTTGCCAGGCTTCCAAATAACTATGAGTTTGCTGAAATCTCAGCAAACACTTTTTCCCCCAATCTTGATGATACTTTCAGGGAATGATCAGTACACCAATCCAACTTGGCTCACCAAATTTCGTTCTTCTAGGTTAAACCGTTCGTTTGCAGTAACCGTTTTCATTTTGAGGTTTCACTCTGTTTTCTTCTATATGGATACATGTATTTGGAACTCTAAATCAAAGTCGGTTTGTGCTAGCTCTTTGAAACTTGACCCAATAAAGCAGTTTCAAGTTCTGTCTCTATGGTTTGTTTGCTGTTGATGTAGCCCTAAGTAGAGACTGGCGAGAATCACTTTCATGGAAAGGGGTTGCAAGCTTCCAAAAAACTACAAGTTGCCTGAAATCTCAGCAAACGCTTTTTCACCCAATCTTGATGATACTTTCTTGGAATGATCAGTCCACCAATCCCACTTGGCTCACCAAATTTCGTTCTTTAAGTTTAAACCGTTCGTTTGCAGTAACCGTTTTCATTTTGAGGTTTCACTCTGTTTTCTCCTATACGGATACATGTATTTGGAACTCTAAATAAAACACGGTTTGGGCTAGGTCTTTGAAACTTGACCCAATAAAGCAGTTTCAATTTCTATCTCTATGGTTTGTTTGCTGTTGATGTAGCCCTAAGCAGAGACTGGCGAGAATCACTTTCATGGAAAGGGGTTGCCAAGCTTCAAAAAAAACTACGAGTTTCTTGAAATCTCAGCAACCACCTTTTGACCCAATCTAATTGATACTATCAGGGAATGATCAGTACACCAATCCCACTTGGCTCACCAAATTTCGTTCTTCTAGGTTAAACCTTTCGTTTGCAGTAACCGTTTTCATTTTGAGGTTTCACTTTGTTTTCTCCTATACGGATACATGTATTTGGAACTCTAAATCAAACACGGTTTGTGCTAGCTCTTTGAAACTTGACCCAATAAAGCAGTTTGAAGTCTATCTCTATGGTTTGTTTGCTGTTGATGTAGCCCTAAGCAGAGACTGGCGAGAATCACTTTCATGGAAAGGGGTTGGAAGCTTCCAAAAAACTACGAGTTGCCTGAAATGTCAGCAAACACTTTTTCACCCAATCTTGATGATACTTTCAGGGAATGATCAGTACACCAATCCCATTTGGCTCACAAAATTTCATTCCTCTATGATAAACCGTTCGTTTGCAGTAACCGTTTTCATTTTGAGGTTTCACTCTGTTTTCTCCTATACGTATACATGTATTGGAACTCTAAATCAAAGTCGGTTTGTGCTAGCTCTTTGAAACTTGACCCAATAAAGCAGTTTCAAGTTCTATCTCTATGGTTTGTTTGCTGTTGATGTAGCCCTAAGCATAGACTGGCGAGAATCACTTTCAAGGAAAGGGGTTGCCAAGCTTCCAAAAAACTACGAGTTCCCTGAAATCTCAGCAAACGCTTTTTCACCCAATCTTGGTGATACTTTCAGGGAATGATCAGTACACCAATCCCACTTGGCTCACCAAATTTCGTTCTTCTAGGTTCAACCGTTCGTTTGCAGTAACCGTTTTCATTTTGAGGTTTCACTCTGTTTTCTCCTATATGGATACATGTATTTGGAACTCTAAATCAAACACGGTTTGTGGTAGCTCTTTGAAACTTGACCCAATAAAGCAGTTTCAAGTTCTAGCTCTATGGTTTGTTTGTTGTTGATGTAGCCCTAAGCAGAGACTGGCGAGAATCACTTTCATGGAAAGGGGTTGCCAAGCTTCCAAAAAACTACGAGTTGCCTGAAATCACAGCAAACACTTTTTCACCCAATCTTAATGATTCTTTCAGGGAATGATCAGTACACCAATCCCACTTGGCTCACCAAATTTCGTTCTACTAGGTTAAACCCTTAGTTTGCAGTAACCGTTTTCATTTTGAGGTTTCACTCTGTTTTCTCCTATATGGATACATGTATTTGGAACTCTAAATCAACCACGGTTTGTGCTAGCTCTTTGAAACTTGACCCAATAAAGCATTTCAAGTTGTATCTCTATGTTTGTTTGCTGTTGATGTACCCTAACAGAGACTGGCGAGAATTACTTTCATGGAAAGGGGTTGCCAAGCTTCCAAAAAACTACGAGTTGCCTGAAATCTCAGCAAACACTTTTTCACCCAATCTTGATGATACTTTCAGGGAATGATCAGAACACCAATCCCACTTGGCTCACCAAATTTCGTTCTTCTAGGTTAAACCGTTCGTTTGCAGTAACCATTTTCATTTTGAGGATTTACTCTGTTTTCTCCTATATGGATACATGTATTTGGAACACTAAATCAAACACGGTTTGTGCTAGCTCTTTGAAACTTGACCCAATAAAGCAGTTTCAAGTTCTAGCTCTATGGTTTGTTTGCTATTGATGCAGCCCTAAGAAGAGACTGGCGAGAATCATGTTGATGGAAAGGGGTTGCCAAGCTTACTAAAAACTACGAGTTGCCAGAAATCTCAGCAAACACTTTTTCACCCAATCTTGATTATACTTTCAGGGAATGATCAGTACACCAATCCCACTTGGCTCACCAAATTTCGTTCTTCTAGGTTAAACCGTTCGTTTGCAGTAACCGTTTTCATTTTGAGGTTTCACTCTGTTTTTCCCTATACGGATACATGTATTTGGAACTCTAAATCAAACACAGTTTGTGCTAGCTCTTTGAAACTTGACCCAATAAAGCAGTTTCAAGTTCTATCTCTATGGTTTGTTTGCTGTTGATGTAGCCCTAAGCAGAGACTGGCGAGAATCACTTTCATGGAAAGGGGTTGGAAGCTTCCAAAAAACTACGAGTTGCCTGAAATCTCAGCAAACACTTTTTCACCCAATCTTGATGATACTTTCAGGGAATGATCAGTACACCAATCCCATTTGGCTCACAAAATTTCATTCCTCTATGATAAACCGTTCCTTTGCAGTAACCGTTTTCATTTTGAGGTTTCACTCTGTTTTCTCCTATACGGATACATGTATTTGGAACTCTAAATCAAAGTCGGTTTGTGCTAGCTCTTTGAAACTTGACCCAATAAAGCAGTTTCAAGTTCTCTCTCTATGGTTTGTTTGCTGTTGATGTAGCCCTAAGCAGAGACTGGCAAGAATCACTTTCATGGAAAGGGGTTGCCAAGCTTCCAAAAAACTACGAATTCCCTGAAATCTCAGCAAACGCTTTTTCACCCAATCTTGGTGATACTTTCAGGGAATGATCAGTACACCAATCCCACTTGGCTCACCAAATTTCGTTCTTCTAGGTTCAACCGTTCGTTTGCAGTAACCGTTTTCATTTTGAGGTTTCACTCTGTTTTCTCCTATATGGATACATGTATTTGGAACTCTAAATCAAACACGGTTTGTGGTAGCTCTTTGAAACTTGACCCAATAAAGCAGTTTCAAGTTCTAGCTCTATGGTTTGTTTGTTGTTGATGTAGCCCTAAGCAGAGACTGGCGAGAATCACTTTCATGGAAAGGGTTGCCAAGCTTCCAAAAAACTACGAGTTGCCTGAAATCACAGCAAACACTTTTTCACCCAATCTTAATGATTCTTTCAGGGAATGATCAGTACACCAATCCCACTTGGCTCACCAAATTTCGTTCTACTAGGTTAAACCCTTAGTTTGCAGTAACCGTTTTCATTTTGAGGTTTCACTCTGTTTTCTCCTATATGGATACATGTATTTGGAACTCTAAATCAACCACGGTTTGTGCTAGCTCTTTGAAACTTGACCCAATAAAGCAGTTTCAAGTTGTATCTCTATGGTTTGTTTGCTGTTGATGTACCCTAACAGAGACTGGCGAGAATTACTTTCATGGAAAGGGGTTGCCAAGCTTCCAAAAAACTACGAGTTGCCTGAAATCTCAGCAAACACTTTTCACCCAATCTTGATGATACTTTCAGGGAATGATCAGAACACCAATCCCACTTGGCTCACCAAATTTCGTTCTTCTAGGTTAAACCGTTCGTTTGCAGTAACCATTTTCATTTTGAGGATTTACTCTGTTTTCTCCTATATGGATACATGTATTTGGAACACTAAATCAAACACGGTTTGTGCTAGCTCTTTGAACTTGACCCAATAAAGCAGTTTCAAGTTCTAGCTCTATGGTTTGTTTGCTATTGATGCAGCCCTAAGCAGAGACTGGCGAGAATCATGTTGATGGAAAGGGGTTGCCAAGCTTACTAAAAACTACGAGTTGCCAGAAATCTCAGCAAACACTTTTTCACCCAATCTTGATTATACTTTCAGGGAATGATCAGTACACCAATCCCACTTGGCTCACCAAATTTCGTTCTTCTAGGTTAAACCGTTCGTTTGCAGTAACCGTTTTCATTTTGAGGTTTCACTCTGTTTTTCCCTATACGGATACATGTATTTGGAACTCTAAATCAAACACGGTTTGTGCTAGCTCTTTGAAACTTGACCCAATAAAGCAGTTGCAAGTTCTATCTCTATGGTTTGTTTGCTGTTGATGTAGCCCTAAGCAAAGACTGGCGAGAATGACTTTCATGGAAAGGGGTTGCCAAGCTTCAAAAAACTACGAGTTTCCTGAAATCTCAGCAACCACCTTTTCACCGAACCTTCTTGATACTTTCAGGGAATGATCAGTACACCAATCCCACTTGGCTCACCAAATTTCGTTCTTCTAGGTTAAACCTTTCGTTTGCAGTAACCGTTTTCATTTTGAGGTTTCACTCTGTTGTCTCCTATACGAATGCATGTATTTGGAACTCTAAATCAAACACGGTTTGTGCTAGCTCTTTGAAACTTGACCAAATAAAGCAGTTTCAAGTTCTATCTCTATGGTTTGTTTGCTGTTGATGTAGCCCTATGCAGAGACTGGCGAGAATCACTTTCATGGAAAGGGGTTGCGAAGCTTCCAAAAAACTACGAGTTGCCTGAAATCTCAGCAAACATTTTTCACCCAATCTTGATGATACTTTCAGCGAATGATCAGTACACCAATCCCATTTGGCTCACCAAATTTAATTCCTCTATGATAAACCGTTCGTTTGCAGTAACCGTTTTTATTTTGAGGTTTCACTCTGTTTTCTCTTATACGGATACATGTATTTGGAACTCTAAATCAAACACGGTTTTGGCTAGCTCTTTGAAACATGACCCAATAAAGCAGTTTCAAATTCTATCTCTATGGTTTGTTTGCTGTTGATGTAGCCCTAAGTAGAGACTGGAGAGAATCACTCTCATGGAATGGGGTTGCCAACCTTCCAAAAAACTACGAGTTGCCTGAAATCTCAGCAAACGCTTTTTCACCCAATCTTGATGATACTTTCTGGGAATGATCAGTACACCAATCCCACTTTGCTCACCAAATTTCGTTCTTCTAGGTTAAACCGTTCGTTTGCAGTAACCGTTTTCATTTGAGGTTTCACTCTGTTTTTCCCTATACGGATACATGTATTTGGAACTCTAAATCAAACACGGTTTGTGCTAGCTCTTTGAAACTTGACCCAATAAAGCAGTTTCAAGTTCTATCTCTATGGTTTGTTTGCTGTTGATGTAGCCCTAAGCAAAGACTGGCGAGAAAGACTTTCATGGAAAGGGGTTGCCAAGCATCCAAAAAACTACGAGTTTCCTGAAATCTCAGCAACCACCTTTTCACCGAACCTTCTTGATACTTTCAGGGAATGATCAGTACACCAATCCCACTTGGCTCACCAAATTTCGTTCTTCTAGGTTAAACCTTTCGTTTTCAGTAACCGTTTTCATTTTGAGGTTTCACTCTGTTTTCTCCTATACGAATGCATGTATTTGGAACTCTAAATCAAACACGGTTTGTGCTAGCTCTTTGAAACTTGACCCAATAAAGCAGTTTCAAGTTCTATCTCTATGGTATGTTTGCTGTTGATGTAGACCTAAGCAGAGACTGGCGAGAATCACTTTCATGGAAAGGGGTTGCCAAGCTTCCAAAAAACTACGAGTTGCCTGAAATCTCAGCAAACACTTTTTCACCCAATCTTGATGATACTTTCAGCGAATGATCAGTACACCAATCCCATTTGGCTCACCAAATTTAATTCCTCTATGATAAACCGTTCGTTTGCAGTAACCGTTTTCATTTTGAGGTTTCACTCTGTTTTCTCCTATACGGATACATGTATTTGGAACTCTAAATCAAACACGGTTTTGGCTAGCTCTTTGAAACATGACCCAATAAAGCAGTTTCAAATTCTATCTCTATGGTTTGTTTGCTGTTGATGTAGCCCTAAGCAGACCCTGGCGAGAATCACTTTCATTGAAAGGGGTTGCCAAGCTTCTAAAAAACTACGAGTTTCCTGAAATCTCAGCAAACACTTTTTCACCCAATCTTGATGATACTTTCAGGGAATGATCAGTACACCAATCCCACTTGGCTCACCAAATTTCGTTCTTCTAGGTTAAACCGATCGTTTGCAGTAACCGTTTGCATTTTGAGGTATCACTCTGTTTTCTCCTATACGGATACATGTATTTGGAACTCTAAATCAAAGTCGGTTTGTGCTAGCTCTTTGAAACTTGACCCAATAAAGCAGTTTCAAGTTCTGTCCTCTATGGTTTGTTTGCTGTTGATGTAGCCCTAAGTAGAGACTGGCGAGAATCACTTTCATGGAAAGGGGTTGCCAAGCTTCCAAAAAACTACAAGTTGCCTGAAATCTCAGCAAACGCTTTTTCACCCAATCTTGATGATACTTTCTGGGAATGATCAGTCCACCAATCCCACTTGGCTCACCAAATTTCGTTCTTTTAGTTTAAACCGTTCGTTTGCAGTAACCGTTTTCATTTTGAGGTTTCACTCTGTTTTCTCCTATACGGATACATGTATTTGGAACTCTAAATAAAACACGGTTTGTGCTAGCTCTTTGAAAACTTGACCCAATAAAGCAGTTTCAATTTCTATCTCTATGGTTTGTTTGCTGTTGATGTAGCCCTAAGCAGAGTCTGGCGAGAATCACTGTCATGGAAAGGGGTTGCCAAGCTTCTAAAAAACTACGAGTTTCCTGAAATCTCAGCAACCACCTTTTGACCCAATCTTCTTGATACTTTCAGGGAATGATCAGTACACCAATCCAACTTGGCTCACCAAATTTCGTTCTTCTAGGTTAAACCTTTCGTTTGCAGTAACCGTTTTCATTTTGAGGTTTCACTCTGTTTTCTCCTATACGGATACATGTATTTGGAACTCTAAATCAAACACGGTTTGTGCTAGCTCTTTGAAACTTGACCCAATAAAGCAGTTTCAAGTTCTATCTCTATGGTTTGTTTGCTGTTGATGTAGCCCTAAGCAGAGACTGGCGAGAATCACTTTCATGGAAAGGGGTTGGAAGCTTCCAAAAAACTACGAGTTGCCTGAAATCTCAGCAAACACTTTTCACCCAATCTTGATGATACTTTCAGGGAATGATCAGTACACCAATCCCATTTGGCTCACAAAATTTCATTTTTCTATGATAAACCGTTCGTTTGCAGTAACCGTTTTCATTTTGAGGTTTCACTCTGTTTTCTCCTATACGGATATATGTATTTGGAACTCTAAATCAAAGTCGGTTTGTGCTAGCTCTTTGAAACTTGACCCAATAAAGCAGTTTCAAGTTCTCTCTCTATGGTTTGTTTGCTGTTGATGTAGCCCTAAGCAGAGACTGGCGAGAATCACATTCATGGAAAAGGGTTGCGAAGCTTCCAAAAAAACTACGAGTTGCCTGAAATCTCAGCAAACATTTTTCACCCAATCTTGATGATACTTTCAGCGAATGATCAGTACACAAATCCCATTTGGCTCACCAAATTTCATTCCTCTATGATAAACCGTTCGTTTGCAGTAACCGTTTTCATTTGAGGTTTCACTCTGTTTTCTCCTATACGGATACATGTATTTGGAACTCTAAATCAAACACGGTTTTGGCTAGCTCTTTGAAACATGACCCAATAAAGCAGTTTCAAATTCTATCTCTATGGTTTGTTTGCTGTTGATGTAGCCCCAAGCAGACCCTGGCGAGAATCACTTTCCATGGAAAGGGGTTGCCAAGCTTTTAAAAAACTACGAGTTTCCTG
>NW_027522497.1:56758-113083 GCF_052094955.1 Ictidomys tridecemlineatus | reverse complement strand
ATTGACTGTTTCCGATACAGATGTTTTAGTCTGGGGTGCAGAAGCATAATACATAGAGCAGAGTTTGGAGACTGAGGTGAAAAAGCACTGTTGCAGAGAGCAGAGATTGGAGACTGGGGTGCAGAAGGACTGATACAGAGTGCAGAGTTTGGAGAATGGGGTGCAGAAGCATCATACAGCGAGTGAAGTATGTAAACTTGGTGCAGAAAGACTGTTGCAGAGAGCAGAGGTTGGAGACAGGGGTGCAGAAGGAATGTTAAAGAGAGCAGAGTTTGGAGACTTGGGTGCAAAAGGCCTGTTACAGAGAGAAGAGGTTGGAGACTGCAGTACAGAAGGACTGTTACAGAGAGCAGATGTTGTAGACTGGTGCAGAAGGACTGATACAGAAAGCAGAGTTTGGAGACGGGGATGAAGAAAGACCATTACAGAGATAAGAGGTTGGATACAGGTGTGCAGAAATATCTTACAGGGAGCAGAGGTTTGAGACTGGTTGTGTAGAAGGAGTGTTGCAGAGAGCAGATATTGGAGACTCGTGTGCAGAAGAAGTGTTACAGAGAGCAGAGGTTAGAGACTGAGGTGCAGAAGGACTGTTAGAGAGAGCAGATTTTAGAGACTGGGGTGCAGGACTGATACAGAAAGCAGATGTTGGAGACTGGGGTGCAGAATTATTGTTGCAGACAGAAGAGGTTGGAGACTGGGTTTCAGAAGGACTGTTGCAGAGAGCAGAATTTAAAGACTTAGGTGCAGAAGGACTGTTACAGAGAGCAGAGGTTGGAGACTGGAATGCAGAAGGACTGTTGCAGGGAACAGAGGTTGAAGACTGGGGTGCAGAAGGATCGTGGAAGAGAGCAGAATTTTCAGTTGAGGTGCAGAATGACTAATGCAGTGAGCAGACGTTGGAGACTGGGGTGCAGAAGGACTGTTGCAGAGAGCAGAGTTTGGAGATTTGTGTGCAGAAGGACTGTTCCAGAGAGGAGATGTTGGAGACTGGGGTGCAGGAAAGCCTGTTACAGAGAGCAGAGTTTGGAGAAGGGGTGCAGAATAACTGTTACAAAGAGCAGATTTTGGAGATTGGTTGCAAAAGTATCTTCCAGAGAGTAGAGGTTGGATACTGAGATGCATAAGGACTGTTACAGAGAGTAGAGGTTGGATACTGAGGTGCAGATGGACAATTGCAGAGATAAGAGGTTAAAGACTGAGGTGCAGAAGGCCTGTTACAGAGAGCAGAGTTTGGAGACTGCAGTACAGAAGGACTGTTACAGAGAGCAGATGTTGTAGACTGTGGTGCAGAAGGACTGATACAGAAAGCAGAGTTTGGAGAGGGGGATGAAGAAAGACCATTACAGAGATAAGAGGTTGGATACAGGTGTGCAGAAATATCTTACAGGGAGCAGAGGTTTGAGACTGGTTGTGTAGAAGGAGTGTTGCAGAGAGCAGATATTGGAGACTCGTGTGCAGAAGAAGTGTTACAGAGAGCAGAGGTTAGAGACTGAGGTGCAGAAGGACTGTTAGAGAGAGCAGATTTTAGAGACTGGGGTGCAGGACTGATACAGAAAGCAGATGTTGGAGACTGCGGTGCAGAATTATTGTTGCAGACAGAAGAGGTTGGAGACTGGGTTTCAGAAGGACTGTTGCAGAGAGCAGAATTTAAAGACTTAGGTGCAGAAGGACTGTTACAGAGAGCAGAGGTTGGAGACTGGAATGCAGAACGACTGATGCAGGGAACAGAGGTTGAAGACTGGGGTGCAGAAGGATCGTGGAAGAGAGCAGAATTTTCAGTTGAGGTGCAGAATGACTAATGCAGAGAGCAGATGTTGGAGACTGGGGTGCAGAAGAACTGATGCAGAGAGCAGAGTTTGGAGATTTGTGTGCAGAAGGACTATTCCAGAGAGGAGATGTTGGAGACTGGGGTGCAGAAAGCCTGTTACAGAGAGCAGAGCTTGGAGAAGGGGTGCAGAATAACTGTTATAAAGAGCAGATTTTGGAGATTGGTTTGCAAAAGTATCTTCCAGAGAGTAGAGGTTGGATACTGAGATGCATAAGGACTGTTACAGAGAGTAGAGGTTGGATACTGAGGTGTAGATGGACAATTGCAGAGAGAAGAGTTTGAAGACTGAGGTGCAGAAGGACTTTTACAGAGAGCAGAGGTTCGAGACTGAGGTGCAGAAGGAGTGATACAGAAAGCAGAGTTTAGGGACTGGAGTGCAGAAGGACCATTACAGAGAGCAGAGGTTGGAGACTGCGGTGCAGAAGAACTGTTACAGAGAGCAGAGGTTGGAGACTGGAGTGCAGAAGGACTGTTGTAGAGAGTAGACGTAGGACACTGTGGTGCAGAAGGATTGTTGCAAAGAGCAAAGGTTGGAGGACTGAGGTTCAGAAGGACTGTTAGAGAGAGCCGAGTTTGGAGACTGGGGTGCAGAAGGACTGTTGCAGAGAACAGAGGTTGGCGACTGAGGTGCACAAGGACCATTAAAGATAGCAGAGGTTGGAGACTGGGGTTCAGAAAGACTGTTGTAGAGAGTAGACGTAGGAGACTGGGGTGCAGAAGGGATTGTTGCAGAGAGCAGAGTTTGGAGACTGGGGTGCACCATTGGTAAGAAAGCAGAGGTTGGAGACTGGGGTGCTGAAGGACCGTTACAGAGAGCTGAGAGTGAAAACTGGGGTGCAAAAAGACTTTTACAAATAGCAGAGATTGGAGACTGGGGAGCGGAAGAACTGTTCCTGAGAGTACATTTTTGACACTGGGGTAAGAAGCATATTACAGCGAGCAGAGGTTGGAGAGTGGGGTGAAGAAGGACCTTTTCAGAGAGCAGAATTTGGAGAGTTAGGTGCAGAAGGATTGTTACAGAGAACAGAGTTTGGATATTGAGGTGCAGAAGGACTGTTGCATAGAGCAGAAGTTGAAGATTTGGGTGCAGAAGCACTATTGCAGAGAGCAAAAGTTGGAGACTGAGGTGCAGAAGGACTGTTACAGAGAGCAGAGGATTGAGACGGGGTGCAGAAGAAATGATACAGAAAGCAGAGTTTGGAGACTGGGGTACAGGAGGACCATTACAGAGAAAAGAGGTTGGAGTCTGCAGTACAGAAGGACTGTTACAGAGAGCAGAGGTTGAAGACTGGGGTGCAGAAGGTCTGTTGCAGAGAGTAGATGATGAAGACTGGGGTTCAGTAGGACTGTAGCAGAGAGCAGACGTTGGAGACTGTGGCACAGAAGGACTGATACAGAAAGCAGTGTTTGGAGACTGGGGTGCAGAAAAACTGTTACAGAGAGCAGTGTTTGGAGACTGGGGTGCAGAAGGACTAATACTGAGACCTGAGTTTGGTGACTGGGGACTAGAATGATCTTACAGAGAGGAAATTTTTGGGACTGGGGTGCAGAAGGATTGTTGCAGAGAGCAGACTTTGAACACTGTGGTGCAGAAGGATCATTGCAGAGAGTAGATTATGGAGACTGGTGTATAGAAGGACTGTTCTACAGAGCAGAGTTTGGAGACTGGGGTGAAGAAGGACTGGCACAGAGAGGAGAGGTTGGAGACAGGGTGCAGAAGTAATGTGCAGAGTGCAGTGTTTGGAGACTGGGGTGCAGAAAGACAGTTACAGAGAATACAGGTTAGAGACTGTTGTACAGAAGAACCTTTAAGGAGAGCAGAGGTTTGAGACAGGTGTGTAGAAGGATCTTACAGAGAGCAGAGGTTGGAGACTGGGGTGCAATAGGACTGATGCAGAGAGCAGAGTTAGGAGAATGGGGTGCAAAAGGATTGTTGCAGAGAGAACAGGTTGGATACTGAGGTGCAGAAGGCCTGTTACAAAGAGCAGAGCTTGGAGACTGGGGAGCAGATGACATGTAACACACAGCAGAATTTTGAGACTGTGTGGCATAAGGATCTTACAGAGAGCAGAGGTTGGTGACTGAGGTGCCAAAGAACTGTCAGAGAGAGCAGATGTTGGAAACTGTGGTCCATTAGGATCCTTTCAGAGAGCAGAGTTTTCAGAATGAGGTTTAGAAAAACTGTTGCAGAGAGCAGATGTAGGGGACTGGGGTGCAGAAGAACTGTTGCAGCGACCAGAGGTTGGAGACTTGGGTGTAGAAGGATCGTTGCAGAGAACATAGGGTGTAGACTGGGGTGCCGAAGAAGTTTTACAGACTGCAGAATTTTGAGACTGGGGTGCAAAGGACTGTTATAGAAAGCAGAGTTTAGAGACTGGTTTTTAGAAGGATCTTACAGAGAGCAGAGGTTGGTGACTGAGGTGCAGAAGGACTGTTACAGAGAGTAGATTTTGAAGACTGAGGTGCAGAAAGACCTTTGCAAAGAGAAGAGGTTGGAGACTGAGGTGCTGAAAAGCTGTTGCAGAGTGCAGAGGTTGGAGACTTGGGTGTAGGACTGTTGCAAAGAGCAGAGGTTGAAGTTTGGGTTCCGAAAGACTGTTGTAGCTAGCAGACGTTAGAGACTGAAATGCAGAAGGACAGTTACAGAGCACAGGTTGGAGATTGAGTGCAGAAAGACTGATAAAGAAAGCAGAGGTTGGAGAGTGGGTGCAGAAGGACCGTTACAGAGAGAAGAGTTTGGAAACTGCAGTACAAAAGTACTGTTACAGAGAGCATAGGTTCGAGACTGGGGTGGAGAATGATTGTTGTAGAGAGCAGATGTTGGAGACTGGGTGCAGAAGGACTTCTGCAGAGAGCAGAGTTTGGAGACTGGGTGCAGTAGGACAATTGCAGAGTGCAGAGGTTTCAGACTGTGGTGGAGAAGGACTGTTACAGAGCAGAGTTTTGCGACTTTGGGGCAGAAGTACTGATACAGAAAGCAGAGGTTGGAAACTCGGGTGCAGAAGGACCCTTAATGGAAACAGAGGTTCGATACTTTGGAACAGATAGACTGTTATAGAGAGCAGTGTTTAGAGACTGGGGTGCAGAAGAAGTGTTATAGAGAATAGAGGTTGAAGACTGGGGTGCAGAAGGATTGTTGCAGAGACCAGAGGTTGGAGACTGGGGTGCAGATTGACTAATACAGAAAGCAGAGTTTGGAGACTGGGGTGCAGAAGGACTGCTGCTGAAAGCAGAGGTAGGAGACTGAGTTGCAGAAGGACTGTTACAGAGAGTAGAGTTTGGAGACTGGGGTGCAGAAAGATTTGTACAGAAAGCAGAGTTTTAATACTGGGTTGCAGAAAGATATTAAGGAGAGCAAAAGTTGGGAGACTGAGGTGCAGAAGCACTGTTACAGAGAGAAGAGGTTGAAGATAGAGGTGCAGAAGGACCATTGCAGAGAGCAGACATTGGATACCGAGGTGCAGAAGGTTTGTTACAGAGAGCAGAGGTTGGAGACTGGGGTGCAGAAGGACTCATACAGAAAGCAGAGGTTGGAGACTCGGATGCCTAAGGACCCTTACAGAGAGCAGACGTTGGAGACTGAGGATCAGAAGGACTGTAGCAGAGAGCAGAGTTTGCAGACTGAGTTGCAGAAGGACTGTTACAGCGGGCATATTTTCGAGACTGTGGTGGAAAACGACTGATACAGAAAGCAGAGGTTGGATACTAGGGTGCATAAGGACCCTTACAGAGAGCAGAGGTTGGAGACTGGGGTGCAGAAGAACTGTTTAAGAGAACAAAGGTTGGAGTCTGGGGCAGAAGCATCATTGAGGCGAGCAGAGTATCGAGACTAGGGGGTAGAAGAACTGTTGAGGAGAGCAGAATTTGTAGACTGGGGTGTAGAAGGACTGTTGCAGAGAGCAGATGTTGAAGACTTGGGTGCTGAAGGACTGTTGCAGAGACCAGAGGTTGGAGACTGTGGTGCAGAAGGACTGTTACAGAGAGCAGACTTTGAAGACTGGTGTGCAGAAGGATTGTTGAAGAGAGCAGATTTTGGAGACTTGGGTGCAGAAGGATCGTTATAGAGAGCAGAGATTGGAGACTGTGGTGCAGAAGGACTTTTACAGAAAGCACAGGTTGAAGACTGGGGTGCAGTAGGACTTTTACAGAGAGCACAGGTTGGAGACTCATGTGCAGAAAATCTATTGCACAAAGCAAATATTGGAGACTGGGTTGCAGAAGAAGTGTTGCAGAGAGCAAAGATTGGAGATTGAAATGCAGAAGGACCCTTACAAAGAGTAGAGTTTTGAGACTGCTTTTCAGAAGTACTTTTACAGAGAGCAGAGGTTGGAGAAAGGTGTGCAGAAGAATCTTACAGACAGCATAGGTTTGAGACTGGGGTGCAGGAGGACTGGTGCAGAGAGCAGAAGTTAGAGACTGGGGTGCAGAAGGATAGTTGAAGAGAGAAGAGTTTGGAGACTGGGGTCAAAAGGCCTGTTATAGAGAGCATAGGTTGGAGATTGTGGTGCAGAAGGCCTGTTACAGACAGCAGTGCTTGGAGACTGGGGTGCAGAAGGATAGTTACAGAGAGCAGAGTTTAAAAAGTGGGTTGCAAAAGGGTCTTACAGAGACAAAAGGTTGGAGACTGAGGTACATAGAACTGTTACACAGAGAAGAGGTTTGAGACTGAGATGCAAAAGGATCGTTCTAGAGAGAAGAGTTTTCAGACTGAGCTGCAGCAGGACTGTTACTGAGAGCAGAGGTTGTAGATTAGAGTGAAGAAGGACTGCTGAGGAAAGCAGAGGTTGGAGACTGAGGTGCAGAAAAACTGTTACAGAGAGCAGAGGTTGGAGATTAGGGTGCAGAAGGACTGATACAGAAAGCAGAGGTTGGTGACTGTTGTGCAGATGGACTGTTGCAGAGAGCAGATTTTAGAGACTGAAGTTCAGAAGGACTACTTCACAGAGCAGAGGTTGCAGACTGAGGTGCAGAAGGACTGTTACAAAGAACAGAGTTTGGAGAATGTGGTGCAAAAGGACTGATACAGAAAGCAGTGGTTGGAGACTGGGGTGTAGAAGGACCCTTACAGAGAACAGAGGTTGGAGACTGCGGTACAGAAGGACTGTTACAGAGAGCATAGGTTGGAGACTGGGGTGCAGAATAACTGTTGTAGAGAACAGAGGTTAGAGGCTTTGGTGCAGAAGGACCATTGCAGAAAGCAGAGGTTGGAGACTGGGTTTCAGAAGGATCTTACAGAAAGCAGAGTTTGGACACTGAGGTGCAGAAGGGCTGTTTCAGAGAGCAGAATTTGGAGATTAGGGCGCAGAAGGACTGTTGCAGAGAGCAGAAATTGTAGTCTGAGTTGCAGAAGGACTGTTACAGAAAGCAGAGTTTAGAAAACAGGGTGCAGAAGGACTGATACAGAAAGCAGAGTTCGGAGACTGGGGTCCAGAAGAACCATTACAGAGAGAAGAATTTGAAGACTGTAGTACAGAAGGACTATAACAGAGAGCAGAGTTTGGAGACTGGGGTGCCGAAGGACTATTACAGAGAACAGAGGTTGGAGACCTGAGTGCAGAAGGACTGATAAAGAAAGCAGAGGTTGGAGAATGGGGTGCAGAAGGACCGTAACAGAGAGAAGAGTTTGGAAACTGCAGTACAGAAGGACTGTTACAGAGAGAAGATGATGAAGACTGGGGTGGAGAAGGACTGTTGCAGAGAGCAGATGTTGTATACTGGGGTTCAGAAGGACTGTTGCAGAGAGCAGAGGTTTAAGACTGGTGTGAAGAAGGACTGTTGCAGAGAGCAGAGGTTGAAGAGTGAGTTGCAGAAAAACTGTTACAGAGAGCAGAGTTTGGAGACTGTGGTTCAGAAGGACTGATACAGAAAGCAGAGGTTGAATGCTGGGGTGCAGAAGGACCCTTACAGAGAACAGAGGATGAAGACTGCCGTACAGAAGAACTGTTTTAGAGAACAAGGTTAAATACTGGGGTGCAGAGGAATCATTGCAGAGGGCAGACGTTGGAGACTGGGGTGCAGAAGGAATGTTACAGAGAGCAGAGTTTGGAAACTTGGGTGCAGAAGGATCGTTGCAGAGAGTAGATTATGGAGACTGGGGTATAGAAGGACTGTTCTAAACAGCAGAGGTTGGAGACTGGGGTGCAGAAGGACTGTTGCAGAGAGCAGTTGTTTAAGACTAAGGTGCAGAAAAACTGTTAAAGGGAGCAGTGTTTGGAGACTGGGGTGCAAAAGGACTGATACTGAGTGTAGAGTTTGGAGACTGGGGAGCAGAAGGCTCTAACACAGAGAAAAGTTTGGAGACTGGGGTGCAGAAGGATTGTTGCAGAGAGCAGACTTTGGAGACTGGGGTGCAGAAGGATCATTGCAGAGAGTAGATTATGGAGACTGGAGTATAGAAGGACTGTTCTAAGGAGCAGAGGTTGGAGACTGGTGTGCAGAAGGCCTGTTGCAGAGAGCAGTTGTTGAAGACTGAGGTGCAGAAAAACTGTTACAGCGAGCAGTGTTTGGAGACTGAGGTGCAGAAGGACTGTTCAAGAGAGCATAGGTTGGAGACTGGGTGCAGAAGAACTGTGCAGAGTGCAGTGTTTCCAGACTGGGGTGCAGAAGGACTGTTGCAGAGGTAGGAGACTGCAGGGAAAGACTGTTACAGAAAGCAGAGGTTGAAGCCTGGGGTGCAGAACGACGGATACAGAAAGCAGAGTTTGGAGACTGGGGTGCAGAAGGACCTTTACAGAGAATAGAGGTTGGAGACTGTGGTACAGATGTACTGTTGCAGAGAGCAGATGTTGGAGACTGGGGTGCAATAGGACTGTTGCAGAGAGCAGAGGTTGGAGAATGGGGTGCAGAAAGATCGTTGCAGAGAGAAGAGGTTGGAGACTGAGGTGCAGAATACCTCTTACACAGAGAAGAGCGTGGAGACTGGGGAGCAGAAGGCCTGTAACATAGAGCAGCGTTTGGAGACTAGGTGGCATAAGGATCTTACAGAGACTGAGGTGCTGAAGGACTGTCAGAGAGAGCAGAGGTTGTAGACTTTGGTCCACAAGAATCCTTGCAGAGAGCTGAGTTTTCAGAATGAGGTTTAGAAAAACTGTTGCAGAGAGCAGATGTTGGAGACTGGGGTGCAAAAGAACTGTTGCAGAGAGCATAGTTTGGAGACTTGTGTGTAAAAGATCGTTGCAGATACATGAGGGTGGAGACTGGGGTGCCGAAGGACTGTTACAGAGAGCAGATTTTGGAGACTGGGGTGCAGAAGGACTGTTACAGAGAGCAGATGTTGAAGACTGAGGTGCAGAAAGACCTTTGCAAAGAGAAAAGTTTGGAGACTTAGGTGCAGAAGGACTGTTGCAGAGTGTAGAGGTTAAAGACTTGGGTATAGAATGACTGATAGAGAAAGCAGAGGTTAGAGAGTAGGGTGCAGAAGGATCATTACAGAGAGAAGAGTTTGGAAACTGCAGTACAGAAGGACTGTTACAGAGAGCAGAGATTTAAGACTGGGTTGCAGAAGTCCTGTTACAGAGAGCAGAGTTTGAAGACTGTTGTGCAGAAATACTGTTACAAAGTGCAGAATTTAAAGACTGGGTTGTAGAAGGATCTTACAGAGAGCAGAGTTGGGAGAATGAGGTGCAGAAGGACTGTTTCAGAGAGCAGAATTAGGATACTGGCGTGCAGAAGGGTGCTTTAAGGGAGCAGATTTTTCAGACTGAGGTTCAGAAGTACTGTTGCAGAGAGCAGGTGTTTGAGACTGGGGTGCAGAAGAACTGTGGCAGAGAGGAGAGTTTGGAGACTGGGGAGCAGAAGTACTGTTATAGAGAGCAGAGTTTGGAGACTTGGTTGCTAAAGGATCTTACAAAAAACAGAGCTTGGAGACAGGTTCAGGTGGACTGTTATGGAGAGCAGTGGTTTGAGACTGGGGTGCAGAAGAATCGTGCAGAGAGCAGAGGATTCAGACTGAGGTCAAGAAGGATGGTTACAAAGAGCAGACGTTGGAAACTGAGGTGTAGAAAAACTGTTAAACATAGGTTAGTTTGGAGACTCAGGTTCAGAAGGACTGCTACAGGAAGCAGAGTTTGGAAATTTGGGTGCAGAAAGAGAGCAGAGGTTGGAGACTGGGGTGCAGAAGGATTCTTACATAGAGCACAGGTTGGAGACTGAGGTGCACACGGTTAGATAAAGAGAACAGAGGTTAGAGACTGGGGTTCAGACAGACTGATACAGAAAGCAGAGGTTGGAGACTGGGGTGTAGATGGACCCTTACAAAGAGCACAGGTTAACGACTGGGGTACAGAAGGACTGTTACAGAGAGCAGATCTTGGAGTCTGGAGAGCAGAATTACTTTTTCAGAGGACAGAGGTTGGAGACTGGGGTGGAGAAATAATGTTACAAAGAGCAGAGTCTGGAAACTGGAGTGCAGAAGGATATTATAGAGAGAAGAGGTTGGAGACTGTGGTGCAGAAGGACTGTTGCAGAGAGCAGACGTTGGAGACTGGGGTCCAGAAGGATCATTGCAGAGAGCAGAGTTTGGAGACAAGGGTGGAGAAGTACTGTTGCAGAGTGCAGATATTGGAGACTGCGGTAAAGAAGGACTGTTACAGAGAGCAGAGTTTGATGACTGGGGTGAAGAAGGACATTTACAGAGAGCAGAGTTTGGAGACTGGGTTTTAGATGGATCTCACAGAGAGCACAGTTCGGAGACTGGGGTGCAAAGGACTGTTGCAGAGAGAGATGTTGGAGACTGGGGTGGAGAAGAATCGTTGAAGAGAGAAGTGGTTGAAGACTGGAGTGCAGAAGTTCTGTTACAGAGAGCAGAGTTGAAAGACTGTTGTGCAGAACGACTGTTACAGAGTGCAGAGTTTAAAGACTGGGTTGCAGAAGGGTCTTACAGAGAGCAGAGTTTGGAGACTGAGGTGTAGAAGGACTGTTACAGAGAGCAGAAGTAGGAGATTGGGGTGCATAAGAGTCATTGCAGAGAGCAGAGTTTTCAGACTGAGGAGCAGAAGTGTTGCAGAGAGCAGATGTTGGAAACTGGGCTGCAGAAGGACTGTTACAGAGTGCAGATGTTGGTAACTAGGGTGCAGAAGGACTGTTTTAGAGAGCATAGGATGGAGACAGGGGTGCAGAGGACTGTTGCATAGAGCAGAGTTTTGAGCCTGAGGTCTGGAAGGCCTGTAAAAGAGAGCAGAGTTTGAAGAATAAGATGCAGAAGGACTGTTACAGAGAGCAGAGGTTGAATACAGGGGTGCAGAAGGATCTTACAGAGAGCAGATTTTGGAGACTGAGGTGCAAAAGCACGGTTGCAGAGATCAGAGGTTAGAGACTGGGGTACACTAGGATCATTCAAGAGAGCAAAGTTGGAGACTGGGGTGCATAAGAATCGTTGCAGAGAGCAGATTTTGGAGACTAGGGTTCCTAGGCCTGCTACAGAGGGTAGAGTTTGAAGACTGGCCTGCAGAAGGCCTGTTACAGAGAGGAGAGGTTGGAGACTGCGGTGCAGAAGGACTGTTATAGAGAGCAGTGTTTGGAGACTGGATTGCTGAAGGATCTTACAGAGAGCAGAGGTTGTAGACTGAGGTGCAGGTGGACTGTTACAGAGAGCAGTGCTTTTAGACTGGGGTTCAGAATATCGTGCAGTGAGCAGAGGTTACAGACTGAGGTGCAGAAGGACTGTTACAGAGAGCAGAGGTTGAAGACTGAGGTGTAGAAGGACTGTTACAGAAAGGTGTGTTTGGAGACTCAGGTGCAGAAGGATTGTAACAGGTAGCAGAGTTTGGAAATTGGGGTGCAGAAGGACCGTTACAGAGAGCAGAGGTTTCAGACTGCGGTATAGGACTGTTACCAAGAGCAGAGGTTGGAGACTTGGGTGCAGAATAACTCTTACATAGAGCACAGGTTGGATACTGAGGTGCAGAAGGATAGATACAGAAAACAGAGTTTGGAGACTGGGGATCAGACAGACTGTTACGGAAAGCATAGGTTGGCGACTGGAGTGAAGAAGGACTGTTACAAAGAGCAGAATTTGGAGACTGTGGTAAAGAAGGACTGTTACAGAGAGCAGATCTCTGAGTCTGGGGAGCAGAAAACTGTTGCAGAAGACAGAGGTTGGAGACTGGGGTGGAGAAGGAATGTTACAGAGATCAGAGTTTGAAAATTGGAGTGCAGAAGGATCTTAAATACAGCAGAGGTTGGAGACTGTGGTACAGAAGGACTGTTGCAAAGAGCAGACATTAGAGACTGGGTTCCAGATGTATCATTCAAGAGAGCAGATTTTAGAACCTGGGGTGAAGAAGGACTGTTACACAGAGCAGTGGTTGGAGACTGAGGTGCAGAAGGACTGTTAGAGAGAGCAGAATTTGGAGACTGGGGTGCAGAAGGACTGTTACAGAGAGTAGAGTTTGGAGACTGTTGTTCAGATGGATCTTACAGAGAGCAGAGTTTGGATACTGAAGTGCAGAAGGATCTTACAGAGAGCAGAGGTTGGATACTTTGGTGCAGAAGGACTGTTTAAGAGAGCAGAGTTTGGAGACTGGGGTAGAGAATGACTTTTGCAGAGAGCAGAGGTTTGAGACTGGGGTGCAGAAGAACTGTTGCAGAGAGCAGAGTTTGGAGACTGAAGTGCAGAAGGACTGTTGCGGAAAGCAGAGGTTGGAGACTTACGTGCAAAATTCTTGTTACATAGAGCAAAGGTTGGAGACTGAGGGGCAGAAACATTGTTACAGAGAGCAGAGTTTGCAGACTGGGATGCAGAAGGACTGTTGCAGAGAGAAGACGTTGGAGACTGGGGTGCAGAAGGATTGTTGCAGAGATCAGAGTTTGGAGACTGGGGTGCAGAAGGACTGTTACAGAGTTCAGAGGTTGGATACTGAGGTGCAGAAAGATTCTTAGAGAGAGCAGAATTTGGAGACTAGGGTGCAGAAGGATTGATACAGAAAGCAGAGTTTGGAGTATGTCCTGCAGAAAGACCTTTACAGAGAGCAGAGTTTGAAGACTGCAGTATAGAAGAACTGTTGCATAGGGAAAAGGTTGGAAACTGAGTTGCAGAAGGATAGATACAGAGAACAGAGGTTGGAGAGTGGGGTTCAGAAAGACTTATACAGAAAGCAGAGTTTGGAGACTGGGGTGTAGAAGGACTGTTACAGAGAGCAGAGTTTGGAGACTCATGTGCAGAAGGACTGTTACAGAAAGCAGAGTTTTGAAATTGGGGTGCAGAAGGACTTTTATAGAGTGCAGATGTCGGAGACTGTGGTATAGGACTGTTATCCAGAACAGATGTTGGGGACTCGGGTGCAGAAGGACTCTTACATAGAGCACAGGTTGGAGACTGAGGTGCAGAAGGATAGATACAGAAAACAGATGTTGGAGACTGGGGTTCAGACAGACTGATACAGAAAGCAGAGGTTGGAGACAGGGGTGTAGAAGGACCGTTACAAAGAGCCGAGGTTGGAGACTTTGGTACAGAAAGAATTTTAGACTGCGATACAGAAGGACTGTTACAGAGAGCAGATGTTCGAGACTGGGGAGCAGAAGGACTGTTGCAGAGGACAGAGGTTGGAGAATTGGTTGGAGAAGGAATGTTACACAGAGCAGAGTTTGGAAACTGGAATGCAGATATATCTTACAGAGATCAGAGGTTGGAGACTGTGGTGCAGAAGAACTGTTGCAGAGAGCAGACATTGGAGACTGGGGTCCAGAATAATCATTGAAGAGAGCAGAGTTAGGAGACTGGGGTGCAGAAGGACTATTACAGAGAGAAGAGATTGGAGACTCTTGTGCGGCAGGACTGTTGCAGAGAGCAGATGTTGGAGACAGGGCTGTAGAAGAATCGTTGCAGAGAGAAGAGGTTAGAGACTGTAGTGCAGAAGTACTCTTACAGAGTGCAGAGTTTAAAGACTTGGTTGCAAAAGGATCTTACAGAGAGCAGATTTGGGAGACTGAGGCGCAGAAGGATTGTTAGAGAGAGCAGAGGTAAGAGACTGAGGTGCAGAAGGACTATTACAGAGAGCAGAGGTTGGATACAGGGGTGCAGAAGAACCTTACAGAGAGCAAAATTTGGAGACTGAGGTGCAGAAGGACTGTTGCAGAGATAAGAAGTTGGAGAGTGGGGTGCAGTTGGATCATTACAGAGAGCAGATTTTGGAGACTGGGTTGCAGAAGGCCTGCTACAAAGAGAAGAGTTTGGAGACTGGCTTGCAGAAGGCCTGTTACAGAGAGGAGAGGTTGGAGACGGAGGTGCAGGTGGACTGTTATACAGAGCAGTGTTTGGAGACTGGGGTGCAGAAGGATTGTGCAGAGAGCAGAGGTGTCAGACTGAGGTGCAGAAGGACTGTTACAGAGAGCAGACGTTGGGGATTGAGGTGTAGAAGGACTGTAACAGAGAGGAGAATTTGGAGACTCAGGTGCAGAAGGACTGTTACAGAAAGCAGAGTTCCGAAATTGGGCTGCAGAAGGACCATTACAGAGAGCAGAGGTTGGAGACTGCGGTATAAGTCTGTTACCGAGAGCAGAGGTTGGAGACTGGGGTGCAGAAGGACTCTTACATAGAGCACAGGTTAGAGACTAAGGTGCAGAAGGATAGATACAGAGAACGGAGGTTGGAGACTGGCGTTCAGACAGACTGATACAGAAAGCAGAGATGGAGACTGTGTTGTAGAAGGATCGTTACAAAGAGCAGAGGTTGGAGACTGCGGTACAGAAGGCCTGTTACAGAGAGCAGATCTTGGATTATGGGGAGAAGAAAAACTGTTGCAGAGGACAGAGTTTGAAGACTGGGGTGGAGAAGGAATGTAACAGAGAGAAGTTTTTGGAAACTGCAGTGCAGAAAGATGTTACATAGAGCAGAGTTTGAAGACTGTGGTGCAGAAGGACTGTTGCAAAGAGCAGACATTAGGGACTGGGTTCCAGAAGGATCATTCAAGAGAGCAGATTTTAGAACCTGGGGTGCAGAAGGACTGTTACACAGAGCAGAGGTTGGAGACTTTGGTGCAGAACTGTTAGAGACAGCAGAGTTTGGAGACTGGGGTGCAGAAGGACTGTTACAGAGAGTAGAGTTTGGAGACTGGGGTTCAGATGGATCTTACAAAGAGCAGATTTTGGAGACTGGGGTTCAAAAAAGTGTTGCAGAGATCAGATGTTGGAGACTGTGGTGGAGAGGAATCGTTGCAGAGAGAAGAGGTTAAAGACTGGGGTGCAGAATGTCTGTTACAGAGAGCAGAGGTTGGAGACTGTTTTGCAGAAGGACTGTTCCAGAGTGCAGAGTTTAAAGACTGTGTTGCAGAAGAATCTTCTTGAGAGCAGAGTTGGGAGACTGAGGTGCTGAAGGACTGTTACAAAGAGCAGAGGTTGGAGACTGGGGTGCAGAAGGGTAGTTGCAGACAGCAGGTTTTGAGACTGAGGTGCAGAAGAACTGTTTTAGAAAGCAGATGTTGGGGACTGGGGCACAGAAGGACTGTTGCAGAGAGCAGACTTTGGTAACTCTGGTGCAGAAGGACTGTTACAGAGAGCAGAGGTTGGAGACTCGGATTCAGAAGTTCTGTTACTGACAGCAGAGGTTGCATAGAGGGGTGCAGAAGGATCTTACAGAGAGCAAAATTTGGAGACTGACGTGCAGAAAGACAGTTGCAGAGATTAGAGGTTTGAGACTGAGGTGAACTAGGATCATTGCAGAGAGCAGATGTTCGAGACTGGGGTGCAGACAAATCATTGCAGAGAGCAGATATTGGAGACTGGGGTGCAGAAGGCCTGCTACAGAGAGAAGAGTTTGGAGACTGGCGTGCAGAAGGCCTGTAACAGAGAGGAAAGATAGGAAACTGGGGTCTAGATGGACAGTTATAGATAGCAGAGTTTGGAGACTGGGTTGCTGAAGCAGAGGTGTCAGACTGAGGTTCAGTAGGACTGTTACAGAGAGCAGAGGTTGGAGACTGAGTTGCAGAAGGAGCGTTACAGAGAGCAGAGTTTGTAGATTGCTGACCAGAATAACTGTTACAGAGAGCAGATGTTGGAGAATGGGGTGCAGAAGGTCTGTTACAGAGAGCAGAGTTTGGACACTGAGGTGCAGGAAGATTGTTACAGAGCAGAGGTTGAAGACTGGGGTGAAAAAGGCCTGTTACAGAGAAAAGAGTTTGGAGACTGAGGTGAAGAAAAATTTTTACAGAGAGCAGAGTTTGGACACTGATGTGCAGAAGGACTGTTACAGAAAGCAAAGCTTGGAGACTGGGGTGCAGAAGGACTGTTGCAGAGACCAGAGGTTGGAGACTTAGATGCATAAGGATCACTACAGAGAGCAGAGGTTGGAGACTGGGGTGCAGCAGGACAGTTGCAGAGAGCACTGTTTGGAGACTGGGGTGCAGAAGAAATGTTGCAGAGAGCAGAGGTTTGAGACTGGGGTGAAGAAAGACTGTTGCAGAGAGCAGAGGTTGGAGACTGGGGTGCTGAAGGACTGGTACAGAGAGGAGAGTTTGGAGACTGGGGTGCAGAAGGACTGTTATAGAGAGCAGAGTTTGGAGACTGGGATGCTGAAGGATCTTACAGAGAGCCGAGGTTGGAGACTAAGGTGCAGGTGGACTGTTACAGAGAGCAGTGGTTTGAGACTGGGGTTCAGAATATCGTGCAGTGTGCAGAGGTTTCAGACTGAGGTGCAGAAAGACTGTTACAGAGAGCAGAGGTTGGAGACTGAGGTATAGAAGGACTGTTACAGAGAGGAGTGTTTGGAGACTCAGGTTCAGAAGGATTGTCACAGGAAGCAGAGTTTGGAATTTGGGGTGCAGAAGGACCGTTACAGAGATCAGTGTTTGGAGACTGGGCTGTCGAAGGACTTTTAAGGAGAGCAGAGGTTGAAGACTGGGGTTCAGATGGATCTTACACAGAACAGAGTTTGGAGACTGAGGTGCAAAAAATCTGTTGCAGAGAGCAGATGTTGGAGACTGGGGTAGAGAAAAATCATTGCAGAGAGAAGAGGTTGGAGACTGGGGTGCAGAAGGCCTGTTACAGAGAGCAGAGGTTGGAGACTGTTGTGCAAAAGGACTGTTACAGAGTGCAAAGTTTAAAGACATGCTTTTAGAAAGATCTTACAGAGAGCAGAGTTGGGAGATTGAGGAGAAGAAGGACTGTTACAGAGAGCAGAGGTAGGAGACTGGGGTGCAGAAGGGTCGTTGCAGAGAGCAGAGCTTTCAGACTGAGATGCAGAAGAAATGTTGCAGAGAGAAGATTTTGGAGACTGGGGTTCAGAAAGACTGTTGCAGAGAGCAGATGTTGGTAACTAGGGTGCAGATGGACTGTTATAGAGAGCAGAGGTTGGAGAATATGCTGCAGAAAAACTGTTGCAGAGAGCAGAGTTTAGAGACTGAGGTTTGGGAGTCCTGCTACAGCGAGCAGAGGTTGGAGACTTGGATGCAGAAGGACTGTTACATAGAGCAGAGGTTGGATACAGGGGTGCAGATGGATCTTACAGAGAGCAAAATTTGGAGACTGTGGTGCAGAATGAGTGTTGCAGAGATCAGAGGTTGGAGACTGGGGTGCCCTAGAATCATTGCAGAGAGCAGAGTTTGGAGACTGGGGTGCAGGAGGATCATTGCAGAGAGCAGATTTTGGAGACTGGGGTGCAGCAGGCCTGCTACAGAGAGAAGACTTTGGAGACTGGCGTGCAGAAGGCCTGTTATAGAGAGGAGAGGGTGGAGATTGAGGTGCAGG
Organism: Ictidomys tridecemlineatus; assembly: GCF_052094955.1. Taxonomy (NCBI): domain Eukaryota; kingdom Metazoa; phylum Chordata; class Mammalia; order Rodentia; family Sciuridae; genus Ictidomys; species Ictidomys tridecemlineatus. Next base: position 95,577 of record NW_027522497.1, on the reverse strand, counting down.
TGGACTGTTACATAGAGTAAGGTTTTGAAACTGGGGTGTAGAAGAATCGTGTAGAGATCAGAGGTATCAGACTGATGTGCAGAAGGACTGTAACAGAAAGAAGAGGTTGGAAATTGGGGTGCAGAAAGACCGTTACAGAGACCAGAATTTGGAGACTATGGTATAGAAAAACTGTTACAGAGAGCAGAGGTTGGAGACTGGGGTGCAGGAGGAATGATACAGAGAGCACAGGTTGGAGACTGAGGTGCAGAAGGATAGATACAGAGAGCAGAGGTTTGAGACTGAGGTTCAGAAGGATTGATACAGAAAGCAGTATTTGGAGACTGGGGTGCCGAAGGCCCGTTACGGAGAGCAGTGGTTGGAGACTGCGGTACAGAAGGACTGTTGCAGAGAGCAGATGTTGGAGAAGGGAGCTGAAAGACTGTTGCAGAGGACAGAGATTGGAGTCTGGGGTGCCGCAGGACACTTGCACAAAGCAGAAAATAAAGACGGGGAAGAGAAGGAATGTTACAGAGAACAGAGTTTAGAATCTGGAGTGCAGAAGGATCTTACAGACACCAGAGTTTGGAGACTGTGGTATAGAAGGACTGTTGCAGAGAGCAGTGATTAGAGACTGAGGTGCAGAAGTCCTTTTACATAGAGTAGAAGTTGGAGACTGGTGTGCAGAAGGATGGTTGAAAAAAAGCAGACCTTGGAGACAGGGGTTAAGAAGGATCTTACAGAGAGCTGAAGTTGGAGACTGAGGTGCAGATGGACTCTTGTGGAGATCAGAGGTTGGAGACTGGGGTGTAGTAGGATCATTTCAGAGAACAGAGGTTGGAGACTGGGGTGCAGGAGGACTGTGGCAGAGAGCAGATTTTCGAAACTGGGGTGCAGAAGACTGAAACACAGAGCAGAGGTTGGAGAATGGGGTGCAGAAGGACTGTTACAAAGAGTTGAGTTTGGAGACTGGGGTGCAAAAGGACTGTTACAGAGTGCAGAGTTTAAAGACTGGGTGTCAGAAAAATCTTAAAGATAGCAGAGTTGGGAATCTGAGGTGTAGAAGGACTGTTACAGAGAGCAGAGGTAGGAGACTGGGGTGCAGAAGTGTTGTTGAAGAGAGCAGAGATTTCAGACTGAGGTGCAGAAGAACTGTTGCAGAGAGCAGATGTTGGAGACTGGGGTGAAGAAGGACTGTTGCAGAGAGCAGATGTTGGTAAGTAGGGTGCAGAAGGACTGTTGTGGAGAGCAGAGGTTGGATATTGGGGTGCAGAAGGACTGTTGCAAAGAGCAGACGTTGGAGACTGACTTGCGGAGGTCCTGTTACAGAGAGCAGAGTTTGGAGACTCGGAAGCAGAAAGACTGTTACAGAGAGCAGTGTTTAAAGACTGGAGTGCAGAATGATCATTTCAGAGCACAGAATTTTCAGACTGAGATGCAGAAGGACTGTTGCACAGAGCAGTTGTTGGAGACTTGGGTGCAGAAGGACTGTTGCAAAGAGCAGACGTTGGAGACTGGGGTGAAGAAGGATCATTGTAGAGAGCAGAGTTTTTAGACTGGGGTGCAGAAGGACTGGTATAGAGAACACAGGTTGGAGACTGGGTTGCAGAATGCTTGTTACAGAGAGAAAGGTTTGGAGAAAGGGTGCAGAAAGACTGTTACAGAGGGAAGAGTTTGGGGACTGGTTACCTAAAGATCTTACACAGAGAAGAGGTTTGAGACTGAGGTGCAGAACGACTGTTACAGAGAGTAGAGGTTGGAGACTGAGGTGCAGAAGGATTGTTACAGAGAGCAGATTATGGAGACTGGGGTGCAGAAGGACTGTTGCAGATAGCAGAGGTTGGAGACTGTGGTGTAGAAGGACTGTTGGAGGGAACAGAGTTTGGAGAATTTGGTGCAGAAGAAATGTTTCAGAGAGCAGAGTTTGGAAACTGAGATGCAGAAGGACTGTTACAGAGATCACTGGTTGGAGACTGGGGTGCAGAAGGACTGATAGAGAAAGAAAAGGTTGGAGACTGTGGTGAAGAAGTAAAATTACAGAGAGCAGACTTTAAAGACCGCAGTACAGGAGGCCTGTTACAGAGAGCAAAGTTTGGAGACTGGGGTTGAGAAGGACTATTTCAGAGTGCAGATATTGGAGACTGGGGTGCAGAAGAACTGTTGAAGAGAGAAGAGGTTGAAGACAAGAACTGTCGCAGAGAGCAGAGTTTGGAGACTGAGGTGCAGAGGGAATGTTACAGAGAGCAGAGGTTAGAGACTGGGGTGCAGAAGTACTGATACAGAGAGCAGAGGTTGGAGACTGTGGTGCAGAAGGACTGTAACAGTGACCATACTTTGGAGACTAGGGTACAGAAGAACTGTTCCAGAGAGCAGATGTTGAAGACTGGGGTGCAGAAGGATCATTGCAGAGAGCAGAGGTTGGAGACTGAGGTGCAGAAGGTTTGTTGCAGAGAGCAGACATTGCAGACTGGGGTGAAGAAGGATCGTTGCAGACAGCAGAGGTTAGAGACTGGGGAGCAGAAGGACTGTTACAGAGAGTAGAGTTTGGATACTTAGGTGCAGATGAATCGTTGCTTAGAGCAGAGATTGGAGACTGAGGTGAAAAAGGACTGTTGCAGAGAGCAGAGTTTGGAGACTGAGGTGCAAAAGGACTGTTACAGAGAGCAGTGGTCAGAGACTAGGGTGCAGAAGAACTGTTATAGAGAGAAGAGATTTTAGACAAGGCTGCACAAGGATCTTACAGAGAGCAGAGGTTGTAGACCAAGGTGCAGAAGGACTGTTACAGAGAGCAGAAGTTGGTGACTAGGGTTAAGAAGGATCGTTGCAGAGAACAGAGTTTTCAGACTGAGGTGCAGAAGGACTTTTGCAGAGAGCACATGTTGGAGACTGGGGTGCAGAAGGACTGTTGCAGAGAGCAGAGGTTGGAGACTGGTGTGCAGAAGGACGGTTGCAGAGAGCAAGGTTGGAGACTGAGGTGCAGAAAGACTGTTACAGAGAGCAGAGTTTGGAGACTGGGGAGCTGAAGAACTGGTAATGAGAGCAGAGGTTGGAGACTGGGGTGCATAAGGATCGTTATAGAGATCAGAGGTCGGAGACTGGGGTGCAGAAGGCCTGTTACAGAGAGCAGAGTTTAAAGACTGGGGTGCAAAAGTACTTTTACAGAGAGTAGAGCCCGAGGTGCAGAAGGACCATGGCAGAGAGCAGAGGTTGGAGACTGGGGTGCAGAAGGATCGTTGCAGAGAACAGAGTTTATAGACATGTGCAGACGGACTGTTGCAGAGAGCAGATATTGGAGACTGAGGTGCAGAAGGACTGTTGTAGAGAGCAGAGGATGGAGACTGGGGTGCAGAAGGATCGTTGTATCGAGCAGAGTTTTGAGACCAGCGTCCAAAAGGAATGTTACAGAGAACAGAGGTTTGAGAAGAAGTGCAGAAGGACTGTTACAGAGGGCAGAGTTTACAGACTGGCTTGCAGAAGGATCTTAGAGAGAGCAGATGTTGGAGACTGAGCTGCAGAAGGACTGTTACAGAGAGTAGAGGTTAGAGACTGAGGTGAAAAAGCACCGTTGTAGACAGCAGAGTTTTGAGACTGAGGTGCAGAAGGATTGTTACAGAGAGCAGAGGTTGGAGCGTGGGTTGCAGAAGGAGTGTTGCAGATAGCAGACTTTGGAGACTGCGGTGTAGTAGGATTGTTGCAGATACAGAGGTTTGAGACTTTGGTGCAGAAAGACTGATACAGAAAGCAAAGGTTGAAGACTGGGGAGCAGAAGAACCCTTACAGAGGGCAGATTTTGGAGACTGCACTACAGGAGGACTGTTACAGAGAGCAGAGGTTGGAGACTGGTGTGGAGAACGACAGTTTCAGAGTTCAGACCTTGGATACTGGGGTGCAGACTAACTTTTGCAGAGAGCAGAGGTTGGAGACTGGGGTGCAGAAGAACTGTCACAGAGAGCAGAGGATGGAGACTGAGGTGCAGAAGGAATGTTGCAGGGAGCAGAGTTTGGAGACTGGGTTTTAGAAAGACTGATACACAAAGCAGAGTTTTGAGACTGGTTTGGAGAAGAAATGTTACAGAGAGCAGAGTTTGGAAACTGGAGTGCAGAAGTATCTTACAGAGAACAGAGGCTGGAGACTGGTGCACACGGACTGTTGCAGAGAGCAGACTTTGGAGACTGCGGTCCAGAAGGTTCGTTGCTGAGAGAAGAGTTTGGAGACTGGTGTGCAGAAGGACTGTTGCAGAAAGCAGATGTTGAAGACTGGGGTGGAGAAGGACTGTTGCAGAGAGCAGATTTTAGAGACTGGGGTGCAGAAGGACTGTTACAAAGAGCAGAGGATGGAGACTAATGTGCGGAAGGACTGTTACAGAGAGCAGCGTTTGGAGACTGGGGTGCAGAAGGACTGTTACAGAGAGTAGAGTTTGGAGACTGGGGTTCAGGTGGATCTTACAAAGAGAAGAGTTTGGAGACTCGGGTGCAAAAGGACAGTTGCCGAGAGCAGATTTGGAGACTTGGGTGGAGAAGAATCGTTGCAGAGATAAGAAGTTGAAGACTGGGGTGCAGAAGGCCTATTACAGAGAGCAGAGATTGGAGACTGGGTCACAGAAGTCCTGTTACAGAGAGCAGCAGTTAAAGACTGTTTTGCAGAAGGACTGTTACAGAGTGCAGAGTTTAAAGACTGTGTTGCAGAAGGATCATATGGAGAGCAGATTTGGGAGACTGAGGTGCAGAAGGACTGTTACAGAGAGCAGAGGTAGGAGACTGGGGTGCAGAAGGTTCGTTGCAGAGAGCAGAGTTTTCAGACTGAGGTGCAGAAGAACTGTTGCAGAGAGCAGAGGTTGGAGTCTGGGTTGTGGAAGGTCTGTTGGAGAGAGCGAATGTTGGTAACTAGGGTGTAGAAGGACTGTTGTAGAGAGCAGAGTTTGGAGACTGGGATGCAGAAGGACTGTTTCAGAGAGCACAGGTAGGAGACTGAGGTGCGGAAGTCGTGTTACAAAGGTCAGAGTTTAGAGACTCGGGTTTAGAAGAACTGTTACACAGAGCAGTGTTTGGAAACCGTGGTGCAGAAGGATCTTACAGAGAGCAGAGTTTGGAGACTGAGGTGCAGAAGAACTGTTGCAGAGATCAGAGGTCGGAGACTGGGCTGCAGTAGGATCATTTCAGAGAGCAGAGTTTGGAGGCTGGGGTGCAGAAGGATCGTTGCAGAGAGCAGCGGTTGGAGACTGGGATGCAGAAGGCCTGCTTCAGAGAGCAGAGTTTGGAGACTGGCGTGCAGAAGGCCTGTTAAAAAAAGGAGAGTTCAGACACTGGGTTGCTGAAGGATCTTACAGAGAGCCGAGGTTGGAGATTGAGGTGCAGGTGGACTGTTACAGAGAGCAGTGGTTAGATACTTGGGTGCAGAAGGATCATGCAGAGACCAGAGGTGTCAGACTGAGTTGCAGAAGGACTGTTACAGAGAGTAGAGGTTGGAGACTCAGGTGTAGAAGGAATGTTACAGAGAGCAGAGTTTGGAGACTGAGGTGCAGAAGCACTGTTACAGAAAGCAGATGTTTTAAATTGGGGTGCAGAAAAACAGTTACAGAGAACAGAGTTTGGAGACTGCGGTATAGAAAAACTATTAAACAGAGCAGAGGTTGGAGACTTGGGTGCAGAAGGAATGTAACAGAGAGCACAGGTTGGAGACTGAGGTTCAGAAGGATAGACACAGAGAGCAGGGGTTTTAGAGTGGGGTTTAGAAGGACTGATCCAGAAAGTAGAGTTTGGAGACTAGGGTGCAGAAGGACAAGTTACGGAGAGCAGAGGTTGGAGACTGCGGTACAGAAGGAATGTTACAGAGAGCAGAGGTTGGATGCAGGTGTGCAGAAGCATCTTACAGAGAGCAGAATTTTAAGACTGAGGTGCAGATGGACTTTTGTTGAGAGCAGATTTTGGAGACTGGGGTGCAGAAGGCCTGCTACAGACAGCAGAGTTTGGATACTGGAGTGCAGAAGGCCTGTTACAGAGAGCAGAAGTTGGAGACTGGGGTGCAGAAGGACTGTTATAGAGAGCAGAATTTGGAGACTGGGTTCTGAAGGATCTTACAGAGAAAAGAGGTTGGAGACTGAGGTGCAGGTGGACAGTTACAGAGAGCAGTGGTTGGAGACTGAGGTGCAGAAGGATCGTGCAGAGAGGAGAGGTGTCAGACTGAGGTGCAGAAGTCTTGTTACATAGAGCAGAGGTTGGAGACTGAGGTGCAGAAGGATTGTTACAGAGAGCAAAGTTAGGAGACTGGGGTGCAGAAGGACTGTTGCAGAGAGCAGAGGTTGAAGACTGGGGTGCAGACAGACCGTTACAGAGAGCAGAGCTTGGAGAAAGGGGTGCAGAAGAATTTTACAGAGAGCAGATGTTGGAGACTGAGGTGCAGATTGACTGTTTCAGAGATCAGAGGTTGGAGACTAGGGTGCAGAAGGATCGTTGCAAAGAGCAGAGTTTGGAGACTGGCGTGCAGAAGTCCTGGTACAGAGAGGAGATGTTGGAGACTGGGGTGCAGAAGGACTGTTATAACGAGCAGTGTTTGGAGACTGGGTTGCTGAGGGATCTTACATAGAGCAGAGGTTGCAGACTGATGTGTAGCTTGACTGTTAAAGAGAGCACTGGTTGAAGACTGCGTGCAAAAGGATAATACACAGAGCAGACGTTTCAGACTGAGGTGCAGAAGGACTGCTACAGAGAACAGAGGTTGGAGACTGAGGTGTAGAAGGAGTGTTACAGAGAGCAGAACTTGGAGACTCAGGTGCAGAAGGACTGTTAGAGGAAGCAGAGTTTGAAAATTGGGTTGCAGAAAGACTTTTACAGAGAGCAGAGGTTGGAGACTGTGATATAGGAATGTTATCGAGAGCAGATGTTGGAGACTGGTGTGCAGAAGGACTCTTACCTAGAGCACAGGTTGGAGACTGAGGTGCAGAAGGATAGATACAGAGAACAGAGATTCGAGACTGGGGTTCAGACATACTGATACAGAAAGCAGAGGTTGGAGACAGGGGTGTAGAAGGACCGTTACGAAGAGCAGAGGTTGGAGACTGCGGTACAGAAGTACTGTTACAGAGAGCAGATCTCGGAGACTGGGGAGCAGAAGGACTGTTGCAGAGGACATAGATTGAAGACTGGGTTGGAGAAGGAATGTTACAGAGAGCAGAGTTTGGAAATTGGAGTGCAGAAGGATTTTACAAAGAGCAGAGTTTGAGGACTGTGGTGCAGAAGGACTGTTGCAGAGAGCAGACGTTGGAGACTGGGGTGGAGAAGAATCGTTGCAGAGAGAAGAGGTTGGAGACTGTTGTGCAGAAGGACTGTCACAGAGTGCAGAGTTTAAATACTTGGTTGCAAAAAGATCTTACAGAGAGCAGATTTGGAAGACTGAGGTGCAGAAGGACTGTTAGGAGAGCAGAGGTAGGGACAGGGGTGCAGAAGGACTGTTACAGAGAGAAGAAATTGGATGCAGCTTTGCAGATGCATCTTACAGAGAGGAGAATTAGGAGACTGAGGTGCAGAAGGATTGTTGTTGAGATCAGAGGTTGGAGAGTGGGATGAAGTTGGATCATTGCAGAGAGCTGATGTTGGAGACTGGGGTGCAGAAGGATCGTTGCAGAGAGCATATTTTGGAGACTGGGGTCCAGAAGGCCTGCTACAGTGAGAAGAGTTTGGAGACTGACGTGCAGAAGGCTTGTTATAGGAGTGGTTGGAGACTGAGGTGCAGGTGGACTGTTACAGAGAGCAGTGGTTGGAGACTGGGGTAAAGAAGGACTGTTACAGAGAGCAGAGTTTAGATACTGAGGTGTAGAAGGATTGTTACAGAAAGCAGAGGTTGGAAATTGGGGTGCAGAAGGACCGTTACAGAGACAAGAGTTTGTAGACTGCGGTATAGAAAAACTGTTACAGAGTGAAGAGGTTGGAGACTGGGGTGCACAATGAATGTTACAGAGAACACAGGTTGGAGACTGAGGTGCAGAAGGAGTGTTACACAAAGCAGAGGTTGGAAATTGGGGTGCAGAAGAAATATTACAGAGAGCACAGGTTGGAGACTGAGTTGCAGAAAGATAGATACAGAGAGCAGAGGTTTGAGACTGAGGCTCAGAAGGACTGATACAGAAAGCAGAGTTTGGAGACTGGGGTGCTGAAGGACCGTTAAAGAGAGTAGAGGTTGGATACTGGGGAGCAGAAAGACTGTTGCAGAGGACAGAGTTTGGAGACTGGGGTGCCGCAGGACACTTGCAGAAAGCAGAGGTTAAAGACTGGGGTGGAGAAGAAATGTTACAGAGAGCAGAGATTGGAAACTTGAGTGCAAAAGGATCTTACAGATAGCAGAGTTTGGAGACTGTTGTGCAGAAAAATTGTTACAGAGAGCAGAGGTTAGAGACTGGGGTCCAGAAGGATCGTTGCAGAGAGCAGAGTTAAGAGACTGGGTTGCAGAAGGACTGTTACAGAGAGCAGAGGTTTGAGACTGGGGTGCAGAAAAACTGTTGCAGAGAGCAGAATTTGGAGACTGGGGTGCAGAATGACTCTTGCGGAGAGCAGAGGTTGGAGACTGGGGTGCAGAAGGACTGTTGCATAGATCAGAGGTTGGAGACTCGGGTGCAGTAGGATCATTGCAGAGAGCAGTGGTTGGAGACTAGGGTGCAGAAGGATCTTTGGAGATAGAAAATTTTGAATACTGGGGTGCAGAAGGCCTGCTACAGAAAGCAGAGTTTTGAGTCTGAGGTGCAGAAGGACAGTTACAGAAAGCAGAGGTTGGAAATTGGGGTGCAGAAGAACCGTTACAGATACCAGAGTTCGGAGACTTTAGTATAGAAAAACTGTTACAGAGTGCAGAGTTCGGAGACTTGGGTGCAGAAAGACGGTTGCAGAGAGCAGAGGTTGGAGACAGGGTTCTAGAAGGATCTTGCAGAGAGTAGATTTTGGAGACTGGGGTGCAGAAGTATAGTTGCAGAGAGCAGAGTTTGGAGACTGGTTTGCAGAAGGACTGTTCCAGAGAGCAGAGGTTTGAGACTGGGGTGCAGAAGGACTTTTGCAGAGAGCAGAATTTGGAGACTGGGGTGCAGAATGACTCTTGCAGAGAGCAGAGGTTGGAGACTGGGGTGCAGAAGGACTTTTACACAGAGCAGAGCGTGGAGACAGGGGTGCAGAAGGATCTTACAGAGAGTAGAATTTGGAGACTGAGGTGCAGAAGTACTTTTGTAAAGATCAGAGTTTGGGGACTGAGGTGCAGTAGGATCATTGCAGAGAGCAAAGGTTTGAGACTGGCGTGCAGAAGGATCGTTGCAGAGAGCACAGGATGGAAACTGGGGTGCAGAAGGCCTGATATAGAGAGCAGAGTTTTGAGACTGGCGTGCAGAAGGCCTGTTACAGAGAGGAGAGGTTGGAGACTGGGGTGCAGAAAGACTGTTACAGAGAGCAGAGTTTGGAGACTGGTTTGCTGAAGGAACTTACAGAGAGCAAATGTTGAAGACTGACGTGCATAAGGACTGTTACTGAAAGCAGAGGTTTGAAATTGGGGTACAGAAGGATCCTTAAAAAGAGCAGAGGTTGGAGACTGCGGTATAGAAGGACTGTTACAGAGAGCAGAGGTTGGAGACTGGGGTGAAGAAAGACTGTTACAGAAAGCACAGGTTGGAGACTGAGGAGCAGAAGGATAGATAAAAAGAGCAGAGGTTGGAGACTGGGTTCAGAAGGACTGATTCAAAAAAGCAGAGGTTGGAGACTGGGTTGTAGAAGGACCCTTACACAGAGCAGAGTTTGGAAACTGCGGTACATAAGGTCTGTTACAGAGAGCAGATCTCAGAGATAGGGGAGAAGAAGAACTGTTGCAGAGGACAGAGGTTGGAGACTGGGGTGGAGAAGAAATGTTACAGACAGCAGAGTTTGGAAACTGGAGTGCAGAAGTGTCTTACAGAGAACAGTGGTTGGAGACTGTGGTGCACAAGGACTGTTGCAGAGAGCAGACTTTGGAGACTGGGGTCCAGAAGGTTCGTTGCTTAGAGAAGAGTTTGGAGACTGGGGTGCAGAAAGACTGTTTCAGAGAGCTGATGTTGGAGACTGGGGTGGAGAAGGACTGTTACAGGTTGCAGATTTTAGAGCCTGGGTCACAGAAGAACTGTTACAGAGAGGAGAGGATGGAGACTGACGTGCGGAAAGACTGCTACAGAGAGCTGCGTTTGGAAACTGGTGTGAAGAAGGACTGTTACAGAGAGCAGAGTTTGGAGACTGGAGTTCAGATGGATCTTACGGAGAGCAGAGTTTGGAGGCTGGGGTGCAAAAGGACAGTTGCCAAGAGCAGATTTGGAGACTTGGGTGGAGAACAATCGTTGCAGAGATAAGAGGTTGGAGACTGGGGTGCAGAAGGCCTATTACAGAGAGCAGAGTTTGGAGACTGGGTTGCAGAAGTCTTGTTAAAGAGAGCAGAGGTTTGAGACTGTTGTGCAGAAGGACTGTTAAAGAGTGCAGAGTTTAAAGTCTTTGTTGCAGAAGGATCATATAGAGAGCAGAGTTGGGAGAGTGAGGTGCAGAAGGACTGTTACAGAGAGCAGAGGTAGGAGACTGGGGTGCAGAAGGTTTGTTGCAGAGAGCAGAGTTTTCAGACTGAGGTGCAGAATGACTGTGGCAGAGAGCAGATTTTGGAGACTGGAGTGCAGAAGGAGTGTTGCAGAGAAAAGATGTTGGTAACTAGGGTGTAGAAGGACTGTTGTAGAAAGCAGAGTTTGGAGACTGGAGTGCAGAAGGACTGTTGCAGGGAGCAGAGTTTGGAGACTGAGATGCGGCACTCCTGTTACAGAGAGCAGAGTTTGGGGACTCAGGTGCAGAAGGACAGTTTAGAAGAGCAGAGGTAAATACAGGGGAGCAGTAAAATCTTACAGAGAGCAGAATTTGGAGACTTACTTGCAGAAGGACTCTTCAGAGATCAGAGGTTGGAGACTGAGATGCAGAAGGACTCTTACAGAGAGCAGAATTTGGAGACTGGGGTACAGAAAGACTGATACAGAAAGCAGAGATTGGAGTCTGGTGTGCAGAAAGACCGTTACAGAGAGCAGAGTTTGGATACTGCAGTACAGGAGGACTGTTTCAGAGAGCAGAGGTTGAAGACTGGGGTGCAGAAGTACTGTAGCAGAGAGCAGATGTTGGTAACTAGGGTGTAGAAGGTCTGTTGAAGAGAGCAGAGTTTGGAGACTGGGGTGCAGAATGACTCTTGCGGAGAGGAGAGGTTGGATACTGGGGTGCAGAAGGACTTTTACACAGAGCAGAGGGTGGAGACAGGGGTGCAGAAGGATCTTACAGAGAGCAAAATTTGGAGACTGAGGTGCAGAAAAACTTTTGCAGAGATCAGAGGTTGGAGACTGGGGTGCAGTAGGATCATTGCAGAGAGCAAAGGTTTGAGACTGGGGTGCAGAAGGATCGTTGCAGAGAGCACAGGATGGAAACTGGGGTGCAGAAGGCCTGCTATAGAGAGCAGAGTTTTGAGACTGGCGTGCAGAAGGCCTGTTACAGAGAGGAGAGGTAGGAGACTGGGGTGCAGAAGGACTGTTACAGAGAGCAGAGATTGGAGACTGGTTTGATGAAGGAACTTACAGAGAGCAGATGTTGAAGACTGACGTGCATAAGGACTGCTATAGAAAGCAGAGGTTGGAAATTGGGGTACAGAAGGATCCTTACAGAGAGCAGAGGTTGGAGACTGCGGTATAGAAGGACTGTTACAGAGAGCATAGGTTGGAGACTGGGGTGAAGAAGGACTGTTACAGAAAGCACAGGTTGGATACTGAAGTGCAGAAGGATAGATAAAAAGAGCAGAGGTTGGAGACTGGGTTTAGAAGGACTGATTCAAAAAAGCAGAGGTTGGAGACTGCGTTGTAGAAGGACCGTTACAGAGAGCAGAGGTTGGAAACTGCGGTACATAAGGTCTGTTACAGAGAGCAGATCTCAAAGAAAGGGGAGAAGAAGGACTGTTGCAGAGGACTGAGGTTAGAAACTGGGGTGGAGAAGAAATGTTACAGAGAACAGAGTTTGGAAACTGGAGTGCAGAATATCCTACAGAGAACAGAAGTTGGAGACTGGTGCACATGGACTGTTGCAGAGAGCAGACTTTGGAGACTGGGGTCCAGAAGGTTCATTGCTGAGAGAAGAGTTTTGAGACTGGTGTGCAGAAGGACTGTTGCAGAAAGCATATGTTGAAGACTGGGGTGGAGAAGGACTGTTGCAGAGAGCAGATTTTAGAGACTGGGGTGCTGAAGGATTGTTACAGAGAGAAGAGGATGAAGACTGACGTGCGGAAGGACTGTTACAGAGAGCAGGGTTTGGAGACTTGGGTGCAGAAGGACTGTTACAGAGAGTAGAGTTTGGAGACTGGGGTTCAGATGGATCTTACAGAGAGCAGAGTTTGGAGACTGGGCTGCAAGAGGACAGTTGCCGAGAGCAGATTTGGAGACTTGGGTGGAGAAGAATCGTTGCAGAGATAAGAGGTTGGAGACTGGGGTGCAGAAGGCCTATTACAGAGAGCAGAGTTTGGAGACTGGGTTACAGAAGTCCTGTTACAGAGAGAAGAGGTTTGAGACTGTTTTGCAGAAGGACTGTTACAGAGTGCAGAGTTTAAAGATTGTGTTGCAGAACGATTATATAGAGAGCAGAGTTGGGAGACTGAGGTGCAGAAGGACTGTTACAGAGAGCAGAGGTAGGAGACGAGGGTGCAGAAGGTTCGTTGCAGAGAGCAGAGTTTTCAGACTGAGGTGCAGAAGAACTGTTGCAGAGAGCAGAGGTTGGAGTCTGGGTTGTGGAAGGTCTGTTGGAGAGAGCGAATGTTGGTAACTAGGGTGTAGAAGGACTGTTGTAGAGAGCAGAGTTTGGAGACTGGGATGCAGAATGATTGTTGCAGAGAGCACAGGTTAGAGACTGAGGTGCGGAAGTCATGTTACAGAGATCAGAGTTTGGAGACTCGGGTTTAGAAGAACTGTTACACAGAGCAGTGTTTGGAAACCGTGGTGCAGAAGGATCTTACAGAGAGCAGAGTTTGGAGACTGAGGTGCAGAAGAACTGTTGCAGAGATCAGAGGTCGGAGACTGGGCTGCAGTAGGATCATTTCAGAGAGCAGAGTTTGGAGGCTGGGGTGCAGAAGGATCGTTGCAGAGAGCAGCGGTTGGAGACTGGGATGCAGAAGGCCTGCTTCAGAGAGCAGAGTTTGGAGACTGGCGTGCAGAAGGCCTGTTAAAAAAAGGAGAGTTTAGACACTGGGTTGCTGAAGGATCTTACAGAGAGCCGAGGTTGGAGATTGAGGTGCAGGTGGACTGTTACAGAGAGCAGTGGTTGGAGACTTGGGTGCAGAAGGATCGTGCAGAGACCAGAGGTGTCAGACTGAGGTGCAGAAGGACTGTTACAGAGAATAGAGGTTGGAGACTGAGGTGTAGAACGAATGTTACAGAGAGCAGAGTTTTGAGACTGAGGTGCAGAAGCACTGTTACAGAAAGCAGATGTTTTAAATTGGGGTGCAGAAAAACAGTTACAGAGAACAGAGTTTGGAGACTGTGGTATAGAAAAACTATTAAACAGAGCAGAGGTTGGAGACTCGGGTGCAGAAAAAATGTAACAGAGAGCACAGGTTGGAGACTGAGGTGCAGAAGGATAGATACAGAGAGCAGAGGTTTTAGACTGGGGTTCAGAAGGACTGATCCAGAATGTAGAATTTGGAGACTAGGGTGCAGAAGGACAAGTTATGGAGAGCAGAGGTTGGAGACTGCGGTACAGAAGGACTGTTACAGAGAGCAAAGTTTGGAGACTGGGCAGCAGAAGGAGTGTTGCAGAGTACAGAGAATAAAGACTGGGGTGCAGCAGGACCTTTGCAGAAAGTAGAAGTTGAAGACTGGCATGGAGAAGGAATATTACAGAGAGCAGAGTTTGGAAACTGGGATCAGAAGGATCTTTCAGAGAGCAGAGGTTGGAGACTGGGGTGCAGAAGGATTGTTGCAGAGAGAAGAGTTTGGACACTGGGTTTTAGATGGACTGTTGCAGCGAGCAGATTTTGGAGACTGAAGTGCAGAAGGACTGTTTAGAGAGCAGATGTTGGAGACTGGCGTGAAGAAGGACTTATGCAGAGAGCAGAGTTTTAAGACTGATATACAGAAAGATCATTGCAGAGAGCAGAGATGGAGACTTGGCTGCAGAAGGACTGTTACACAAAGCACACGTTGCAGAATGGGTTGCAGAAGAAATTTTACAGACAGCAGAGGTTGAAGACTGGGGCGCATAAGGACTGTTGCAGATAGCAGAGTTTGGATATGAGGTGCAGAAGGACTGTTACAGAGAGCAGAGGTTGTAGACTGGGGTGCAGAAGGTCTGATACAGAAAGCAGAGGTTGGAGACTGGGGTGCAGAAGGACCGTTACAGAGAGAAGAGTTTGAAGACTGCGGTACAGAAGGACTGTTACAGAGAGTAGAGGGTGGCGACTGGGGTGCAGAAGGAGTGTTGCAAAGAACAGAGTTTGGAGACTGAGGTGCAGAAGGACTGTTACAGAGAGCAGAGTTTTTAGACAAGGTTGCAGAAGGATCTCACAGAGAGCAGAGATTGTAGACCGAGGTGCAGCAGGAGTGTTACAGAGAGCAGATGTTGGAGACTGGGGTGCAGAAGGATTGTTATAGCAAACAGACTTTAGAGACTGGGGTGCAGAAGGCCTGTTACGGGGAGGAAAATTGAGAGTAGGCGTGCAGAAGGACTGTTACAGAGGGCAGAGTTTGGATTCTGGGTTGCAGAAGGTACTTACAAAGAGCAGTTGTTGGAGAGTGAGGTGCAGAGGGACTGTTACAGAGAGTAGATGTTGGAGACTGAGGCACAGAAATATTGTTACAGAGAGCAGATTTTGGTGACTGGGGTGAAGAAGGACTGTTTCAGATACCAGAGGTTGGAGAATGGGGTGGAGAAGGACTGTTGCAGAAACCAGAATTTGAATCTGGGGTGCTGAAGGACTGTTGCAGAGAGCAGATGTAGGAGACTGAGATGCAGAAGGACTGTTAGAAAGAGCAGAGGTTTGCGACTGGGGTGCAGAAGTAATAATACAGAGAGCAGAGTTTCAAGACTTTGATGCAGAAGGCCTGTTAAAGAGAGCAGAGGTTGGAGACTGGGGTCTAGAAGGACTGTAGCAGAGAACAAAGTTTGGAGACTAAGGTGCAGAGGGACAGTTACACAGAGCACAGGTTGGAGACTTGGGTGCAGAAGGACTGATACAGAAAGCAGAGGTTGGAGACTCGGGTGTAGAAGTACCTTTACAGTGAGCAGATGTTGGACAATGCAGTACAGAAAGACTGTTATAGAGAGCAGAGGTTGGAGACTGGGGTGCAAAAGAAGTGTTGCAGAGAGTATAAGATAAAGACTGGGGTGCAGTAGGACTGTAGCAGAGAGCAGAGGTTGCAGACTGACTTGCAGAAGGACTGTTACAGAGGGAAGAGTTTTGAGATTGTGGTGCAAAACGACAGATACAAAAAGCAGAGGTTGGATACTGGGGTTTATAAGGACCGTTATGGAGAACAGCAGTTGGAGACTGCGGTAGAGAAGGACGGTTACAGAGAGCAGAGGTTGGAGACTGGGGTTTAAAAGAACTGATGTAGAGACCAGAGGTTGGAGACTGGGGTGCTGAAGGATCGTTTAGCCAAGCAGAGTTTAGGGACTGGGGTGTAGAAGGACTGTTTCAGAGAGCAGATGTTGAATACTTGGGTTCAGAAGGACTGTTGCATAGAGCAGAGTTTGGAGACTAAGGTACAGAAGGACTATTAAAGAGAGCAGAAGTTGGAGACTGGGGTGCAGAAGGATTATTGCAGAGAGCAGATTTTTCAGACTGAGTTACAGAAGATCTGTGGTAGAGAGCAGATTTTGAAGACTGAGTTTCAGAAAGACTGTTGCAGGGAGCAGAGGTTTGAGACTAGGGTGCAGAAGAATTGTTGCAGAGAGCAGAGTTTGGAGACTGGGGTGCAGAAGAATGGTTGCAGAAAGCCCAGTTTGAAGACTGAGGTGAAGAAAGACTTTTAAGAGAGCAGAGGTTGCAGACTGGGGTGCAGAAAAACTGATACATAAAGTAGAGTTTGGAGACTTGGGTGCAGAAGGATTGTTGCAGAGAGCAGAGTTTTGAGACTGGGGTGGATAAGGACTTTTGCAGAGAGCAGATGTTTGAGACTTAGGTGCAGAAGTATGGTTGGTGTGAGCAGAGTATGGAGAAAGGGGTGTAGAAAAACTGCTGCAGAGAACAGAGGTTGGAGTCTGAGGTACAGAAGGACCATTGCAGAAAGCAAAGTTTGGAGACTGGGTTTCAGAAGGGTCCTACAGAGAGCAGAGTTTGGACACTGAGGTGCAGAAGGACTGATGCAGGGAGCAGAGGTTGGAGATTGGGGCGCAGAAGTACTTTTGCAGAGAACAGAGGTTGGATTCTGAGGTGCAGAAGGACTTTTACAGAGAGCAGAGGTTGGAGACTGGTGTGCAAAATGAGTGACACACAACACAGAGTTTGGAGAGTTGGGTGTAGAAGGACTGATACAGAGAGCAGAGGTTGGAGACTGCAGTACATAAGGACTGTTACACAGAGCAGAGGTTGAAGACTGGGGTGCAGAGGGATTATTGCAGAGAGCAGAAGTTGCAGAGTGAGGTGCAAAAGGACTGTTACAGAGAGCAGAGATTGGAGACTCTGGTGCAGAAGGACTGATACAGAAAGCAGAGGTTGAAGACTGTGGTGTAGAAGGACTGTTACAGAGAGCACAGTTTTAAGACTGGGGTGAAGAATAAATGTTGCAGAGAGCAGACTTTGGAGACTTGGGTTCACAAGGAATTTGCAGAGAGCAGAGGTTGGAGCCTGAGGTGCAGAAGGACAGTTGCAGAGAGCAGAGCTTGGAGAATGCGGAACAGAAGGACTGTAACAGAGAGTAGAGGTTGGAGACTGCTGTGCAGAAGGAATATCACAGAGCGTAGAGTTTGGAAACTGGGTTGCAGAAGAATCTTATAGAGACCAGAGGTTGTTGACTGTGGTGCAGAAGGACTGATGCAGAGAGCAGACTTTGGAGACTGGGGTGCAGAAGAATCATTGCAGAGAGAAGAGGTTGGAGACTTGGGTGTAGAAAAACTGTTGCAGAGAGCAGAGGTCTGAGACTGGGGTGCAGAAGGACTGTTGAAGAGAGCAGAGGTTGGAGACTAAGGTGCAGAAGGACTGTTACAGAAAGCAGAGTTTGGAAACTGGGGTGCAGAAGAACTGATACAGAAAGCAGAGTGTGGAGGCTGGGGTGCAGAAGGACCTTTACAGGGAGCAGAGGTTGGAGACTGGGGTGGAGAAGGACTTTTGTAAAGAGCAGAGGTTGGAGACTGGGGTGGAGAAGGAATGTTGTAGAGAGCAGATGTTGGAGACTGAGGTGCAGAAGGAATGTTACAGAGAGCAGAGGTTGAAGCCTGGGTTGCGAAAGGACTGATACAGTAAGCAGAGTTTGGAGACTGGGTTGCAGAAAGACCGTTACAGTTAGAAGAATTTGGAAACTGCAGTACAGAAGGACTGTTACAGAGAGTAGAGGTTGGAGACTAGGGTGGAGAGGGAGTGTTGGAGAGATCAGATGTTGGAGACTTGGGTGCAGAAGGACTGTTGTAGAGAGGAGGTTGGAAACTGGGGTGCAGAAGAACTGTTGCAAGGAGAAGAGGTTCGAGATTGGGGTGCAGAGACTGTTGCAGAGGTCAGATGTTGGAGACTGGGGTGGAGAAAGACTTTTGCAGAGAGAAGAATTTGGAGACTGAGGTTCAGAAGGACTGTTATAGAGAGCAGATTAAAGACTTGAGTGCAGAAGGACTGATACAGAAAGTAGAGTTTGGAGAATGCGGT
This sequence comes from Ictidomys tridecemlineatus, assembly GCF_052094955.1. Lineage (NCBI taxonomy): Eukaryota > Metazoa > Chordata > Mammalia > Rodentia > Sciuridae > Ictidomys > Ictidomys tridecemlineatus. Next base: position 77,751 of record NW_027522497.1, on the reverse strand, counting down.
GCAGAAGTACCGTTATAGAGAGTAGAGGTTGGAGACTGGGGTGCAGAATAACTGTTTTAGAGAACAGAGGTTGGAGACTGGGGAGCAGAAAAACCATTGCAGAAAGCATAGTTTGGAGACTGGGTTTCAAAAGATCTCATAGAGAGCAGAGGTTGGAGTCTGAGGTGCAGAAGAATGTTACAGAAAGCAAAGTCTGGAGACTGGGGTTCAGAAAATCTGATACAGAAAGCAGAGTTTGGAGACTGGGGTACAGAAGGACCATTAGAGAGAGCAGAGGTTTGGGACTGCAGTACAGAAGGTCTGTTGCAGAGAGATGATTTTGGAGTCTGGGTTTCAGAAGGAGTGTTGCAGAAAGCAAGGTTGAAGTCTGGGGTGCAGAAGGGCTGTTGCAGAGAGAAGAAGTTGCAGAGTGAGGTGCAGAAGGACTGTAACTGAGAGCAGAGTTTGGAGACTGTAGTGCAGAAGGACTGATACAGAAAGGAGAGGTTGGAGACTGGGGTGCAGAAGGACCCTTACAGAGAACAGAGGTTGAAGACTGTGGTACAAAAGAACTGTTTTGGAGAACAGAGTTTGGAGACTGGGGTGCAGAAGGATCGTTGCACATTACAGAGGTTGGAGATGTGGGTGTAGAAGGCCTGTTAAAGAGAGAAAAGGTTGGAGACTGGGGTGCGCAAGGACTGTTACAGTGAGCACAGTTTGGAGACTGGGTAATAGAACGATCTTACAAAGAGAAGAGGTTTGAGACTGACGTGCAGAAAAAGTTTTACATAGAAAAGATTTTGGAGACTGGGGTGCAGAAGGATCGTGGCAGAGAGCAGAGTATTCAGACTGAGGAGCAGAAGGACTATTGCAGACAGCTGATGTTCGAGACTGGGGTGCAGAAAGACTGTTGCAGAGAGAAGAGGCTGGAGACTTTGGTGCAGAATGATCATTCCAGAGAGCAGAGATTGTAGACTGGGGTGCAGAACGCCTGTTACAGATTGCAGAATTTGGAGAAGGGGTGTAGAAGGACTATTACAGAGAGCAGAGTTTGGGGATTGGGTTGCAGAAGGATCTTACAGACAGCAGAGATTGGAGACTGAGGTGCAGAAGAATGTTACAGAAAGCAAAGTCTGGAGACTGGGGTTCAGAAAATCTGATACAGAAAGCAGAGTTTGGAGACTGGGGTGCAGAAGGACCATTAGAGAGAGCAGAGGTTTGGGACTGCAGTACAGAAGGTCTGTTGAAGAGAGATGATTCTGGAGTCTGGGTTTCAGAAGGAGTGTTGCAGAGAGCAAGGTTGAAGTCTGGGGTGCAGAAGGGCTGTTGCAGAGAGAAGAAGTTGCAGAGTGAGGTGCAGAAGGACTGTAACTGAGAGCAGAGTTTGAAGACTCTAGTGCAGAAGGACTGATACAGAAAGGAGAGGTTGGAGACTGGGGTGCAGAAGGACCCTTACAGAGAACAGAGGTTGAAGACTGTGGTACAGAAGAACTGTTTTGGAGAACAGACTTTTGAGACTGGGGTGCAGAAGGATCGTTGCACATTACAGAGTTTGTAGATGTGGGTGTAGAAGGCCTGTTAAGAAGAGAAAAGTTTGGAGACTGGGGTGCGCAAGGACTGTTACAGTGAGCACAGTTTGGAGACTGGGTAATAGAACGATCTTACAAAGAGAAGAGGTTTGAGACTGACGTGCAGAAAAACTTTTACATAGAAAAGAGTTTGGAGACTGGGGTGCAGAAGGATCGTGGCACAGAGCAGAGTATTCAGACTGAGGTGCAGAAGGACTATTGCAGACAGCTGATGTTCGAGACTGGGGTGCAGAAAGACTGTTGCAGAGAGAAGAGGCTGGAGACTTTGGTGCAGAATGATCGTTCGAGAGAGCAGAGATTGTAGACTGGGGTGCAAAACGCCTGTTACAGATTGCAGAATTTGAAGAAGGGGTGCAGAAGGACTATTACAGAGAGCAGAGTTTGGGGATTGGGTTGCAGAAGGATCTTACAGACAGCACAGATTGGAGACTGAGGTGCAGAAAGACTGTTACAGAGAGTAGAGATTGGAGAATGAGGTACAGAAAGACCAATGCAGAGAGTAGAGTTTGGAGACAGAGGTACAGAAGAACTGTTGAAGAGCAGAGGTTGGAGACATGGGTGTAGAAGGACTATTGCAGAGAGCAGAGGTTGTAGACTGGGGTGCAAAAGAACTGTTGCAGTGAGCAGAATTTGAAGACTGAGGTTCATAAAGACTGTTACAGAGAGCAGAGTTTTGAGACTTGAGTGCAGAAGGACTGATACAGAAAGCAGAGGTTAGAGTCTGGGGTGAAAGAGGAGACTTACAGAGAGCACAGGTTGGAGACTGCAGAACAGAAGGACTGTTACACAGAGCAGAGGTTGGAGAGTGGGGTGCAAAAGTACAGTAACAAAGAGCACAGTTTTGAGACTGGGGTGAAGAAGAAATGTTGCAGAGAGCAGAGGTTGGAGACTGGGGTGCAGAAGGTCTCTTGCAGAGAGCAGATTTTAGAGACTGGGGTGCAGAAGGACCCTTACAGGGAACAGAGGTTGGATACTGCGGTACAGGAGGACTGTTACTGGAATCAGAGGTTGGAGACTGGGGTGCAGAATAACTGTTGTAGACAACAGAGTTTAGAGAGTGGGGTGCAGGTCGACCACTGCAGATAGCAGAGGTTGGAGACTGGGTTTCAGAAGTATCCTACAGAGAGCAGAGTTTGAACAGTGAGGTGCAGAAGGACTGTTGCAGAGAGCAGATGTTAAAGATTGGGGCGCAGTAGGACTTTTGCAGAAAGCAGAGGTTGGAGTCTGAGGTGCAGAAGGACTGTTAAAGAGAGCAGAGTTTGGAGACCCGGGGTGCAGAAGGACTGATATATAAAGCAGAGTTTGGAGATTGGGGTGCAGAAAAACCATTACAGAGAGCAGAGTTTTGAGACTGGGGTTGAAAAAGACTGTTGTAGAGAGCAGATTTTGGAGACTGGGGTGCAGATGGACTGTTGCAGAGAGCAGAGGTTGCAGAGTGAGGTGAAGAAGTACTGTTACAGAGAGCAGAGTTTGGAGACTTTGGTGCAGCAAGAGTGATACAGAAAGCAGAGGTTGGAGAATGGGGTGCAGAATGAACCTTACAGAGAAGAGAGGTTGAAGACTGCGGTAAAGAAGAACTGATGTAGAGAACAAGGTTGGAGACTGGGGTGCAGAGGGACCATTGCAAAGAGTAGTTGTTGGAGACTGGGGTGCCTAATCATTCTTGCAGAGAGCAGACGTTAGAGACTGGGGTGCCGACGGATTATACAGAGAGCAAAGTTTGGAGACTGGGGTGCAGAAAGACTGTGAAGAGTGCAGGGTTTTGAGACAGGGGTGCAGAAGGACTGTTGCAGAGAGCAGAGGTTGGAGACTGGGATGCAGAAGGACTGTTACAGGGAGCAGAGGTAGAAGCCTGGAGTGCAGAACGACGGATACAGAAAGCAGAGATTGGAGACTGGGGTGCAGAAGGACCGTTACAGAAAATAGAGGTTTGAGACTGCGGAATAGAAGGACTGTTAAAGAGAGCAGAGTTTGGAGACAGGTGTGCAGAAGGATATAACAGAGAGCAGAGGTTGGAGACTGCGGTGCAATAGGACTGTTGCAGAAAGAAGAGGTTAGAGACTGAGGTGAAGCATGTCTTTTACAGAGAGCAGAGCTTGGAGACTGGGGTGCACAAGGCCTGTAACATAGAGCAGAGTTTTGAGAATGGGTGGCAGAAGGATCTTACAAATAGCAGAGGTTGTTACTAAGGTACCAAAGGACTGTTACAGAGAGCAGAGTTTGGAGACTGGGGTCCAGAAGGATCGTTGCAGAGAGCAGAATTTTCAGAATGATGTTTAGAAGGACTGTTGAAGAGAATAGAGTTTGGATACTTGGGTGCAAAAGGATCGTTACAGAGAGCAGAGGGTGGAGACTGGGGGTGACAAAGGACTGTTTCAGGGAGCAGAGGTTGGAGATTGGGTTCAGAAGGACGGTTACAGAGAGCAGAGTTTGGAGTCTGGGTTCAGAAGTACTGTTACAGAAAGCAGAAATTGGAGATTGGTTTACAGACGGATATTACAGAGAGCAGAGGTTGGAGACTAAGGTGCAGAAGGACTGTTACAGAGAGTAGATGTTGAAGACTGTGGTGCAGAAAGACCTCTGCAGAGAACAGACGTTGGAGACTGAGGTGCAGAAGGACTGTTGATGAGTGCAGAGTTTGGAGAATTAGGTGTAGAAGGATTGTTACAGAGAGGAGAGGTTAGAGACTTGAGTGCAGAAGGACGATACAGAAAGCAGAGTTTGGAGGCTGGGTGTAGAAGGACTGTTGTAGAGAGAAGAAGTTTGAGACTGGTGTGCACAGGGACTATTGCACAGAGCAGAGGTTTGAGACTGGTGTGCAGATGGACAGTTGCAGAGAGTAGAGGTTTGAGATTGGGGTGCAGAAGGACTGTTGCAGAGAGCAGAGGTTGGAGACTGGGGTGGAGAAGGACTGTTGCAGAGAGTAGAGATTAGAGATTGGGGTGCCAAAGGACTGATGCAGAGAGCAGAGTTTGGAGACTGAAGTGCAGAAGGACTGTTACGAAGAGCAGAGTTTGGAGACGGGGGTGCAGAAAGACTTATACAGAAAGCAGAGGTGGAAGACTGGGGTGCAGAAGGACTGTTGCAAAGAGTAGAGGTTGGAGAATTGGGTGGAGAAGAAATGTTGTAGAGAGCAGATGTAGGAGACTTGGGTGCAGTAGGAATATTGCAGAGAGCAGAGGTTGCAGACTGAGGTGCAGAAGGACTGTTAAGAGAGCACAGTTTGGAGACTGTTGTGCAGAAGGACTGATACAGAAAGCAGAGGTTGGAAACTGGGGTGCAGAAGGACCATTAAAAAAAACAGAGTTTGGAGACTGCCGAACAGAAGGACTGTTACAGAGAGAAGAGTTTGGAGACTGGGGTGCAGAAGAAGTGTTGAAGAGAACAGAGGTTGAAGACTGTGGTGCAGAAGGATCATTGCAGAGACCAGAGTTTGGAGACTGGGGTGCAGAAGGACTGATAAAGAAATCAGAGGTTGGAGACTGGGGTGCAGAAGGCCTGATACAGAAAGCAGAGTTGGGACACTGTGGTGTAAAATACTGTTACAGAGAGCAGAGTTTGAATACTGGGTTGCAGAAGGATGTTACAGAGAACAGAGGTTGGAGTCTGAGGTGAAGAAGGACAGAGAGCAGATGTGGGAGACAGGGGTGCAGGACTGATACAGAGCAGAAGTTGGAAACTGAGGTACAGAAGGACTGTTACATAGTGCAGAGGTTTGAGACTAGAGTGCAGAAAGATTATTGCAGAGAGCAGAGTTATCAGACTGAGGTACAGAAAAACTGTTGCAGAGAGCAGATGTTGGAGATTGGGGTGCACATGGACTGTTGCAGTGAGCACAGGTTGGAGACTAGGGTGCAGATGGATCGTTGCAGAGAGCAGAGGTTGGAGACTGGGGTGCAGAACGCCTTTTATTTATTTATTTATTTATTTTTTTGCAGAACGCCTTTTATTTTTTTTTTATTTTTTTATTGTTGGTCGTTCAAAAATAACATTCTCTTCCTATTCAGGAATAGCCATGCTCAGCAATATGTTATTCATGACTTAATTATTCTATAGATGCTTCATTCATATGCATGCAGATATATATGGCAGAATTGCATTTTAATGAAGATGCTGAAAGGCAGCAGGCTATAATTTCTTTTTATTTATTTATTTATATATTTTTATTTATTTATTTATTTATTTATTTTATTGTTGGTCGTTCCAAACCTTACACAGTTCTTAATACATCATATTTCACAGTTTGATTCAAGCGGGTTATGAACTCCCAACTTTACCCCGTATACAGATTGCTGTATCACATCAGTTACCCTTTCATTGATTGACATATTGCCTTTCTAGTGTCTGATGTATTCTGCTGTCAGTCCTATTCTCTACTATCCCCCCTCCCCTCCCCTTCCCTCCCCTCCCCTTTTCTCTCTCTACCCCTTCTACTGTAAATCATTTCTTCCATTTGTATTATCTTGTCTTACCCCTCCATTACATAGTTCTTGATATATCATATTTCACATTTTGATTCAAGTGCGGTATGCACTCCCATTTTACCCCTTATACAGCTTGCAGAATCACATCAGTTACACTTCCATTGCTTTACATATTGCCATCCTAGTGTCTTTTGTATTCTGCTGCCTTTCCTATCCTCTACTATCCCCCCTCTCCTCCCCTCCCCTCCCCGCTTCTCTCTCTACCCCCCCTACTGTAATTCATTCCTCCCCCTTGTATTATTTTTCCCTTTCCCCTCACTTCCTCTTGTATGTAATTTTGTATAACCCTGAGGGTCTCGTTCCATTTCCATGCAATTTCCCTTCTCTCTCCCTTTCCCTCCCACCTCTCAACCCTGTTTAATGATGGTCTTCTTCTCGTGCTCTTCTTCCCTAGTCTGTTCTTAATTACTCTCCTTATATCAAAGAAGACATTTGGTATTTGTTTTTTAGGGCTTGGCTAGCTTCGCTTAGCATAATCTGCTCTAATGCCATCCATTTCCCTCCAAATTCTATGATTTTGTCATTTCTTAATGCAGAGTAATAATCCATTGTGTATAAATGCCACATTTTTTTATCCATTCGTCTATTGAAGGGCATCTACGTTGGTTCCACAGTCTTGGAACTGTGAATTGTGCTGCTATGAACATCGATGTAGCAGTGTCCCTGTAGCATGCTCTTTTTAGGTCTTTAGGGAATAGACCGAGAAGGGGGATAGCTGGGTCAAATGGTGGTTTGATTCCCAGCTTTCCAAGAAATCTCCATACTGCTTTCCAAATTGGCTGCACCAATTTGCAGTCCCACCAACAATGTACAAGTGTACCCTTTTCCCCACATCGTCGCCAGCACTTATTGTTGTTTGATTTCGTAATGGCTGCCAATCTTACTGGAGTGAGATGGTATCTTAGAGTGGTTTTGATTTGCATTTCTCTGACTGCTAAAGATGGTGAGCATTTTTTCATGTACTTGTTGATTGATTGTATGTCCTCCTCTGAGAAGTGTCTGTTCAAGTCCTTGGCCCAATTGTTGATGGGATTATTTGTTATCTTATTGTCTAATTTTCTGAGTTCTTTATATACTCTGGATATTAGGGCTCTATCTGAAGTGTGAGGAGTAAAGATTTGTTCCCATGATGTAGGCTCCCTATTTACCTCTCTTATTGTTTCTTTTGCTGAGAAAAAACTTTTTAGTTTGAGTAAGTCCCATTTGTTGATTCTAGATGTTAACTCTTGTGCTATGGGTGTCCTATTGAGGAATTTGGAGCCCGACCCCACAGCATGTAGGTCGTAGCCAACTTTCTCTTGTATCAGATGCCGTGTCTCTGATTTGATATCAAGCTCCTTGATCCATTTTGAGTTAACTTTTGTGCATGGCGAGAGAAAGGGATTCAATTTCATTTTGTTGCATATGGATTTCCAATTTTCCCAGCACCATTTGTTGAAGATGCTATCCTTCCTCCATTGCATGCTTTTAGCCCCTTTATCAAATATAAGAAAGTTGTAGTTTTGTGGGTTGGTTTCTGTGTCCTCTATTCTGTACCATTGGTCCACCCGCCTGTTTTGGTACCAGTACCATGCTGTTTTTGTTACTATTGCTCTGTAGTATAGTTTGAAATCTGGAATCGCTATACCACCTGATTCACACTTCCTGCTTAGTATTGTTTTTGCTATTCTGGGTCTTTTATTCTTCCATATGAATTTCATGATTGCTTTCTCCATTTCTACAAGAAATGCCGTTGGGATTTTGATTGGCATTGCATTGAACCTATAGAGAACTTTTGGTAATATCGCCATTTTGATGATGTTAGTTCTGCCTATCCATGAACAGGGTATATTTTTCCATCTTCTAAGGTCTTCTTCAATTTCTCTCTTTAGGGTTCTGTAGTTTTCATTGTATAAGTCTTTCACCTCTTTTGTTAGGTTGATTCCCAAGTATTTTATTCTTTTTGAGGATATTGTGAACGGGGTGGTTGTCCTCGTGTCCATTTCAGAGGATTTGTCGCTGATATACAGGAATGCCTTTGATTTATGCGTGTTGATTTTATAACCTGCCACTTTGCTGAATTCATTTATTAGCTCTAACAAATCCTTGGCAAAACACTACAGGAAGAGGAAATGGAAAACAACAATGAAAACCAACAGTGGGAGGTAGGACAGTAAAGGGTGGGAAAAATCAAAGAGAAAAACAAATCAGGTTTAACAGCATTAATAAACAAATATGGCTGGAAGAACAAACCATATCTCAATAATAACCCTAAATGTTAATGGCTTAAACTCACCAATTAAGAGACACAGGCTAGTTGAATGGATCACAAAACAAGATCCAACAATATGCTGCCTACAGGAGACGCATTTGATAGGAAAGGATATACATAGACTGAAGGTGAAAGGTTGGGAAAAATCATATCACTCATATGGACTGCGAAAACAAGCAGGAGTGTCCATACTCATATCAAATAAAATAGATTTCAAACCAAAGTTAATCAAAAGGGATAAAGAAGGACACTACATACTGCTCAAGGGAACCATACACCAACAAGACATAACAATCATAAATATATATGCCCCAAATAACGGTGCTGCTGCGTTCATCAAGCAAACTCTTCTCAAGTTCAAGAGTCTAATAGACCACCATACAATAATCATGGGAGACTTCAACACACCTCTCTCACCACTGGACAGATCTTCCAAACAAAAGTTGAATAAGAAAACTATAGAACTCAATAACACAATTAACAACTTAGACTTAATTGACATATATAGAATATACCACCCAACATCAAGCAGCTACACTTTTTTCTCAGCAGCACATGGATCCTTCTCAAAAATAGATCATATATTATGTCACAGGGCAACTCTTAGACAATATAAAGGAGCGGAGATAATACCATGCATCTTATCTGATCATAATGGAATGAAACTAAAAATCAACCATAAAAGAAGCAAGGAAAAATCATGCATCACTTGGAGAATGAACAATAGGTTACTGAATGATCAATGGGTTTTAGAAGACATCAAGGAGGAAATTAAAAAATTCTTAGAGTTTAACGAAAACACAGACACAACATATCGGAATCTATGGGACACATTGAAAGCAGTTCTAAGAGGAAAATTCATTGCTTGGAGTTCATTCCTTAAAAAAAGAAAAAACCAACAAATAAATGATCTCATACTTCATCTCAAAATTATAGAAAAAGAAGAGCAAAACAACAGCAAAAGAAGTAGAAGGCAAGAAATAATTAAAATCAGAGCTGAAATTAATGACATCGAAACAAAAGAAACAATTGAAAAAATTGACAAAACGAAAAGTTGGTTCTTCGAAAAGATAAATAAAATTGACAGACCCTTAGCCATGCTAGCGAAGAGAAGAAGAGAGAGAACTCAAATTACTAGCATAAGGGATGAAAAAGGCAAGATCACGACAGACACTTCAGAAATACAGAAGATAATCAGAAATTATTTTGAATCCTTATACTCCAATAAAATAGAAGATAGTGAAGGCATCGATAAATTTCTCAAGTCATATAATCTGCCCAGATTGAGTCAGGAGGATATAGACAACCTAAACAGACCAATATCAATTGAGGAAATAGAAGAAACCATCAAAAGATTACCATCTAAGAAAAGCCCAGGACCGGATGGGTTTACAGCAGAGTTTTACAAAACCTTTAAAGAGGAACTAATACCAATACTTTTCAAGCTATTTCAGGAAATAGAAAAAGAGGGAGAACTTCCAAATTCATTCTACGAGGCCAACATCACCCTGATTCCGAAACCAGACAAAGACACTTCAAAGAAAGAAAACTACAGACCAATATCTCTAATGAACCTAGATGCAAAAATCCTCAATAAAATTCTGGCAAATCGGATACAAAAACATATCAAAAAAATTGTGCACCATGATCAAGTAGGATTCATCCCTGGTATGCAAGGTTGGTTCAATATACGGAAATCAATAAATGTTATTCACCACATCAATAGACTTAAAAATAAGAACCATATGATCATCTCGATAGATGCAGAAAAAGCATTCGACAAAGTACAGCATCCGTTTATGTTCAAAACTCTCGAAAAACTAGGGATAACAGGAACATACCTCAACATTATAAAAGCAATTTATGCTAAGCCTCAGGCTAGCATCATTCTGAATGGAGAAAAATTGAAGGCATTCCCTCTAAAATCTGGAACAAGATAGGGATGCCCTCTCTCACCACTCCTGTTCAACATAGTTCTCGAAACACTGGCCAGAGCAATTAGACAGACGAAAGAAATTAAAGGCATAAAAATAGGATAAGAAGAACTTAAGTTATCACTATTTGCAGATGACATGATTCTATACCTAGCAGACCCAATATGGTCTGCAGAACGCCTTTTACAGAGAGCAGAGTTTGGAGACTGGGTTGCAGAAGGCTCTTACAGAGAACACAGAGTGAAGACTGAGGTGAAGAAGCACTGTTACAGAGAGTAGAGGTTGGAGACTCAGGTGCAGAAAGACTGTTGCAGAGAGCACAGGTTTGAGACTGTGGTCCAGAAGGATTGTTACAGAGAGCAGAGTTTAGAGACTTGGGTGCAGAAGGACTGACACGAAAGCAGAGGTTGGAGACTTGGATGCAGAAGTACCCTTACAGAGAGCAGAGGTTGGAGAATGCAGTACAGAAGGACTGTTACAAAGAGCAGCGGTTGGAGACTGGGGTGGAGAAGGACTGTTGCAGAGAGCAGAGGATGTAGACTGTGGTGCAGAAAGACTGTTGCAGAGAGCAGAGTTTGCAGACTGAGTTGCAGAAAGACTGGTACAGAGGGCAGAGTTTGGAGACTGTAGTGCAAAACGACTGATACAGATATCAGATGTTGGATACTGGGGTGCATAAAGATCCTTATGGAGAACAGAGGTTCGAGACTGCGGTACAGAAGGACTGTTACCGAGAGCAGAGGTTGGAGACTGGGGTGCAGAAGAACTGATGTAGAGAACAGAGGTTGGAGACTTAGGTTCAGAAGGATCGTTGGGGCGAGCAGATTATGGAGACTGGGGTGTAGAAGGACTGTTGCAGAGAGCAGTGAATTGAGACTGAGGTACAGAAAGACTGTTACAGAGATCAGAGTTTGGAGAATTGGGTGCAGAATAACTGTTGTAGAGATCAGAGTTTGGAGACTGGAATGCAGAAGGACCATTGCAGAAAGCAGATTTTGAAGACTGGGTTTCAAAAAGATCTTACAGAGAGCAGAGTTAGGACACTGAGGTGCAGAATGACTGTTTCAGAGATCAGAGGTTGGAGATTGGGGCGCAGTAGGACTGTTGCAGAGAACAGAGGTTGGAGTCTGAGGTGCAGAGGGACTGTTACAGAGAGCAAAGTTTGAAGACTTGGGTGAAGAATGAATCATACAAAACGCAGAGTTTGACGATTTGGGTGCAGAAGGACCGTTAAAGAGAGCAGAGGTTGGAGACTGCAGTACAGAAGGACTGTTACAGAGAGCAGAGTTTGAAGATTGGGGTGCAGAAGGCCTGTTACAGAGAGCAGAGGTTGGAGACTGGGTTGCAGAAGGCCTGTTACGCAGAGGAGAGTTTGGAGAAGGGGTGCAGAAGGACTGTTACAGTGGGCAGAGGTTGGACACTGGGTTGAAGAAGGATCTTACAGAGAGCAGATGTTGGAGACTGAGGTGCAGAAGGACTTTTGCAGAGAGTAGAGGTTGGAGACTGAGGCAGAGAAAGATTGTTACAGAGAGCAGAGTTTGGAGACTGGAGTGCAGAAGGACTCTTGCAGATAGCACAGGTTGGAGACTGGGATGTAGAAGGACTGTTGCAGGGAAAAGAATTTTGAGACTGCAGTACTGAAGGACTGTTGCAGAGAGCAGATGTAGGAGACTGAGATTCAGAAGGACTGTCACAGAGAGAAGAGAATTGAGACTGGGGTGCAGAATAATTGTTATAGAGAACAGACTTTAGAGACTGGGGTGCAGAAGGGCTGTTACAGAAAGCAGACTTTGGAGATTGGGTTGCAGAAGGATCTTATGTAGGGCAGATTTTGGAGACTGAGGCGCAGAAGGACTGTTACAGGGCGCATTGATCGGAGTCTGGGGTGCAGAAGGATCATTGCAGACAGCAGAGTTTCCAGACTTAGGTGCAGAAGGACTGTTACAAAGGGCAGAGTTTGGAGACTGGGGTGCAGAAAGACTGTTGCAGGGAGCAGGTGTTTGAGACTTGGGTGCAGAAGGACTTTTGCAGAGAGTAGAATTTGGAGACAAAGGTGCAGAAGGAATGTTGCAGATAGCAGAGGTTGGAGACTGCGGTACCGAAGGACTGATACAGAAAACATAGGTTGGAGACTGAGGTGCAGAAGGACAATTACAAAGAGCAGAGATTGGAGAGTGCAATACAGGAGGACTGTTACAGAGAGCAGATGTTGGAGACTGATGTGCAGAAGAACTCTTGCAGAGAGCAGAGGTAGAAGACTGAGATACAGAAAGACTGTTACAGAGATCAGACTTTGGAGACTGGGGTGCAGAAGGACTGTTGAAAAGAGCAAAGGTTTGAGACTGGAGTTGAGAAGGAATGTTGTAGAGAGCAGATGTAGGAGACTGGGGTGAAGAAGGACTGTAACGGAGATCAGAGTTTGGAGACTGCGTTGCAGAAGGATCTTCCAGAGTGCAGAATTTGGAACTGCTTTGCAGACGAACTGTTGCACAAAGCAGAAGTTTGAGACTGAGGTTCATAAAAACTGTTACAGAGAGCAGAGTTTCGAGACTTTGTTGCAGAAAGATCTTACATAAAGCAGAGGTTGAAGACTGAGTTGCAGAAGAAATGATACCCAGAGTAGAGTTTGGATACTGGGGTGCAGAAGGACTGTTGCCAAGACCAGAGAATGGAGACTTTCGTGCAGAAGGACCGTTGCAGAGAGCAGAGGTTGGAGACTGGGCTTGAGAAGGAATGTTACAGAGAACAGAGTTTGGATACTGGGGTGTAGAAGGATCTTACAGAGAGCAGAGTTTGGAGACTGGGGTTCAGAAAGACTATTACAGAGATCAGAGGTTAGAGACTGAGTTGCAGAAAAACTGTTACAGAAAGCAGAGTTTAGAGACTGTGGTGCACAAAGATTTTTGCAGAGATCACAGTTTTCAGACTTATGTACAGAAGGACTGTTGCAGAGAGCAGATGTTGGAGACTGGGTTGCAGAAGGATCGTTGCAGAGAGCAGAGTCTAGAGACTGGGGTGCAGTAGTACCATTGAGAGGTCAGATTTTGGGAACTGAGGTGTTGAAGGATTTTTACAGACAACAGAATTTGGATACTTGGGTGCAGAAGGACTGTTTCAGAGAGCAGAGGCTGGAAACTGGGGTTTAGAAAGACTGTGGGAGAGAGCAGAGGTTGAAGACTGGGGTGCAGAAAGATTGTTACAGAGAGCAGAGTTTGGAGACAGGGTTGCAGAAGGATCTTACTGAGAGCAGAGGTTGGAGACTGAGGTGGAACAAGACTGTTACAGAGAGCAGAGTTTGGAGACTGGGGTGGAGAAGGATTGTTGCAGAGAACCGAGTTTTCAGACTGAGGTGCAGAAGGACTGTTGGAGATTACATAGGTTTGAGACTGGGGTGCAGAAGGATCTTTGCAGAGAGCAGAGGTTTGAGACTGGGGTTCAGAAGGACTGTTACAGAGAAGAGAGTTTGGAGACTGGGGTGCAGAAGGACCGTTGCAGAGAGCAGAGTTCAGAGACTGCGATACAGGAAAACTGTTACAGAGAGCAGAGGTTAGAGAATGGTTTATAGAAGAACTCTTTCAGAGTGTTTGAGACTGGGGTGTAGAAAGACTGTTGCGGAGAGAAGAGGATGGAGACTGGGGTGCAGAAGGACTGTTGCAGAGAGCAGAGGTTAGAGACTGAGGTGCAGAATGACTGTCACAAAGAGCAAAGGTTGGAGACTGGGGTTCAGAATTACTGATACAGAAAGCAGAAGTTGAGACTGGGGTGCAGAAGAACCGTTAAAGAGAGCAGAGTTTGGAGACTGTAGTACAGAAGGACTTGTGCAGAGAGCAGAGTTTAGAGAATGGGGTGCAGAAGGACTGTTACAGAGAGCAGCGGTTAGAGAATGGGGTGCAGATGTAAGGTTGCAGAGTTCATAGGTTGGAGACAATGGTGCAGAAGGACTGTTACAAAAAGCAGAGGTTAAAATCCGTGGTTCAGAAGGACTTATACAGAAAGAAGAGGTTTAAGACTGAAGTGCAGAAGGACCATTAGAGAGAGCAGAGGTTGGAGACTGCAGTACAGAAGGACTGTTACAGAGAGCAGAGGTTTGAGACTGGAAAGTAGAAAGACTGTTGCAGAGAACAGATGTTGTAGACTGGGTTGCAGCAGGACCGTTGAGGAAAGCAGAGGTTGTAGACTGGGTTGGAGAAGAATGTTACAGAGAGCAGAGTTTGGAAACTGGGGTGCAGAATGACCTTACAGAGAACAGAGGTTGGAGAGTGGGGTACAGAAGGAGTGTTAAGGAGAGGAGACGTTGGAGACTGGGATGCAGAAGGACTGTTGCAGAGAGCAGATGTTGAAGACTGGGGTGCATAAGGATCGTTGCAGAGAGCAGAGGTTGGAGACAGCGGTGCAGAAGGACAGTTGTAGAGAGCAGAGGTTGGAGACTGAAGTGCAGAAAAACAGTTACAGAGAGCAGAGGTTGAGTCTGGGGTGCAGAAGGATACTTGACGAGAGCAGAAGTTGGAGACTGAGTTGCAGAAGAATTGTTGAAGAGAGCAGAGGTGGAGACTGGGCTGCAGAAGGATCTTTACAGATAGAAGAGCTGGGAGACTGCGGTGCAGAAGGACTGTTACAGAGAGCACAGGTTGGAGACTGGGGTACAGAAGGAATGTTGCAGAAAGAAGAGGTTGGAGACTGGGGTGCAGAAGCACTGTTTCAGAAAGAAGAGGTTGGAGACCGAAATGCAGAAGGATTGTAACACAGAGCAGACGTTGGAAAATGGGGTGAAGAATTATGATACAGATAGCAGAGGTGTTAGACTGGGGTGCAGAAGGACCGTTACAGAGAGCAGAGGTTGCAGACTGGCGTGCAGAAGGACTGTTTCAGAGAGCAGAGTTTGGAGACTGGGGTGCATAAGGCCTGCTACAGAGATCAGAGGTTGGAGACTGGGTTTCAGAAGGACTGTTATAGAGAGCAGAATTTTGAGGCTGAGTTGCAGCAGGACTTTTACAGAGAGCAGAGTTTGGTGACTGAGGTGCAGAAGGACTTTTACAGAAAGCAGAGGTTGGAATTTGGGGTACAGAGGGATGGTTTCAGAGAGCAGAGTTTGGCGACGGCGGTATAGAAAGACTGTAACAGAGAGCAGAGGTTTGAGAATACAGTGCAGAAGGACTTTTAAAAAGAGCAGAGGTTGGAGACTGGGGTGCAGAAGGATTGTTACAGAGAGCAGAGGTTGGAGACTCGGGTGCAGAAGGACTGTTACACAGAGCAGAGGTTGAAGACTGGGGTGTATAAGGACTGTTGCAGAGAGCAGAGGCTGGAGACTTGGGTGAAGAAGGACTGTTGCCAAGAGCAGAATTTGGAGACTGAGGTGCAGAAGGACTGTTACAGGGAGCAAATTTTGGAGACTGTGTTGCACAAGGATCTTACATAGAGCAGAGTTTGGAGACTGAGGTGTAAAAGGACTGTTACAGAGACCAGATGTTGAAGTCTGGGGTACTGATGGATTGTTGCAGAAAGCAAAATTTTCAGACTGAGGTGCAGAAGGACTTTTGCAGAGAGCAGATGTTGGAGACTGGGGTGCACAAGGTTCGTTGCAGAGAACAGAAGTTGGAGACTGCAGTACAGAAGGACTTTTGCAGAGAGCAGAGGTTGGAGAATAGGGTACAAAAGGACTTTTTCATAGAGCAGATGTTAGATACTGTTTTTCCGAAGGACTGCTGCAGAGAGCAGAAGTTGGAGAACGGGTTGCAGAAGGACTTTTGCAGAGAGCACAGGTTGGAGACTGAGGTTAAGATGGATGGAAAAAGAAAGCAAAGGTTGGAGACTGGCGAGCAATAGGACCTTTACAGAGAGCAGAGTTTAGAGACTGCGGTACAGAAGGACTGTTACAGAGAGCAGAGTTTGGAGACTGTGGAGCAGAAGGAGTGTTGCAGAGTACAGAGGTTGGAGACTGGGGTGCAGCAGGACCGTTGCAGAAAGCAGAGGTTGGAGACTGGCGTGGAGAAGGAATATTACAGAGAGCAGTGATTCGAAACTTGGGTCAGAAAAATATTTCAGAGAGCAGAGGTTAAAGACTGGGGTGCAGAATGATCGTTGAAGAGAGAAGAGTTTGGACACTGGGGTTCAGAAGGACTGTTGCAGAGAGCAGATTTTAAAGACTGAAGTGCAGAAGGACTGTTTAGAGAGAAGATGTTGGAGATAGGGGTGCAGAAGGACTCTTACAGAGAGCAGAGGTTTAAGACTGAGGTTAAGAAGGACTGTTACATAGAACAGAGTTTGGAGACTGGGGTGCAGAAGGACTGTTACAGAGAGAAGAGTTTGAAGACTGCGGTACAGAAGGACCTTTACATAGAGTAGATGGTGGCGACTTGTGTGCAGAAGGAGTGTTGCAAAGAACAGAGTTTGGAGACTGAGGTGCAGAAGGACTGTTACAGAGAGCAGAGTTTTTAGACAAGGTTGCAGAAGGATCTTATAGAGAGCAGAGATTGTAGACCGAGGTGCAGCAGGACTGTTACAGAGACCAGATGTTGGAGACGGGTGCAGAAGGATTGTTATAGCGAACAGACTTTTGAGACTGGGGTGCACAAGGCCTGTTACAGAGAGGAAAGTTTGGAGAAGGCGTGCAGCAGGACTGTTACAGAGGGCAGAGTTTGGAGTCTGGGCTGCAGAAGGTACTTACAGAGAGCAGTTGTTGGAGAGTGAGGTGCAGAGGGACTGTTACAGAGAGTAGATGTTGGAGACTGAGGCACAGAAATATTGTTACAGAGAGCAGAATTTGCAGACTGGGGTGCAGAAGGACTTTTCAGATACCAGAGGTTGGAGACTGGGGTGTAGAAGGACTTTTGAAGAAACCAGAATTTGGAATCTGGGATGCTGAAGGACTATTGCAGAGAGCAGATGTAGTAGACTGAGATGCAGAAGGACTGATACAAATAGAAAAGGTTTGCAACTGGGGTGCAGAAGGACTAATACAGAGAGCAGAGATTCGAGACTGGGGTGCAGAAGGCCTGTTACAGAGAGCAGAGGTTGGAGACTGGGGTGCAGAAGGGCTGTTAGAGAGAGCAGAGTTTGGAGACTGTGTTGCAGAAGGATCTTACGTAGAGCTGAGTATGGAGGCTGAGGTGCAGAAAGACTGTTACTGAGAGCAGAGTTTGGAGACTGGGGTGCAGAAAAATCATTGGAGACAGCAGAGTTTCCGAACTGAGGTGCAGAAAGACTGTTGCATAGATCAGATGTTGAAAACTTGGGTGCAGAAAGACTGTTGCAGAGAGCAGATCCTGGAGACTGGGATGCAGAAGGATCATTGCAGAGAGCAGAGGTTGGACAATGGGGTGCAGAAGGACTGTTACACAGAGCAGAGTTTGAAGACTGAGGTGACTAAGGACTGTTACAGAGAGCAGATATGTGAGAAAGGGGTGCAGAACTGATACAGAGCAGATGTTGGAGACTGAGGTACAGAAGAACTGTTACAGAGAGCAGAGGTTGGAGACTCGGGTGCAGAAGGATAATGGCAGAGAGCAGAGTTTTCAGACTGAGGTACATAAGAACTGTTGCAGAGAGCAGATGTTGGAGATTGGGGTGCAAAGGACTTTTGCAGTTAGCAGAGGTTGG
Source organism: Ictidomys tridecemlineatus (assembly GCF_052094955.1). NCBI lineage: Eukaryota > Metazoa > Chordata > Mammalia > Rodentia > Sciuridae > Ictidomys > Ictidomys tridecemlineatus. The sequence continues at coordinate 59,918 of NW_027522497.1, read as the reverse complement.
AGACTGGCGTGCAGAAGGAGTGATACAGAGAGCAGAGTTTGGAAACTGGGGTGCAGAATTTCTTTTACAGAGAGCAGAGTGTGGAGACTGGGTTGCAGAAGGATCTTACATAGAGCAGAGGTTGGAGAATGAGGTGTAGAAGCACTGTAACAGAGAGTAGAGTTTGGAGACTCAGGTGCAGAAGGACCATTGCAGAGAGAAGAGGTTGTAGACGGAGGTGCAGAATGCGTGTTAGAGAGAGCAGAGTTTGGAGACTGGGGTCTAGAAGGACTGTAGCAGAGATCAAAGGTTAGAGACTAAGGTGCAGAGGGACAGATACACAGAGCACAGGTTGGAGACTGTGGTGCAGAAGGACTGATACAGAAAGCAGAGTTCGGAGACTTAGGTGTAGAAGTACCCGTACAGAGAGCAGATGATGGAGAATGCAGTACAGAAAGACTGTTATAGAGAGCAGAGGTTGGAGACTGGGGTGCAGTAGGACTGTTGCAGAGAGCAGAGGTTGCAGACTGACTTGCAGAGTGACTGTTACAGAGGGAAGAGTTTTGAGACTGTGGTGCAAAACTACAGATACAGGAAGCAGAGGTTAGATACTGGGGTGCATAAGGACCCTTACGGAGAACAGCAGTTGGAGACTGCGGTAGAGAAGGACGGTTACAGAGAGCAGAGGTTGGAGACTGGGGTGCAAAAGAACTGATGTAGAGACCAGAGTTGGAGACTGCGGTGCTGAAGGATCGTTGGGGCGAGTAGAATATGGAGACTGGGGTGTAGAAGGGCTGTTTCAGAGAGCAGAGTTTGGAAACTGGGGTGTAGAAGGAGTATTTCAGAGAGCAGATGTTAGAGACTTGGGTGCAGAAAAACTGTTGCATAGAGCAGAGTTTGCAGACTAAGGTACGGAAGGACTGTGAAAGAGAGCAGAGGTTGGAGACTGGGGTACAGAAGGATTATTGCAGAGAGCAGATTTTTCAGACTGAGGTACAGAAGAACTGTAGCAGAGAGCAGATTTTGGAGACTGGGGTTCAGAAAGACTGTTGCAAGGAGCAGAGGTTTGAGACAAGGGTGCAGAAGGATCGTTGCAGAGAGCAGAGGTTGGAGACTGTGTGCAGAAGGATTGTTGGTGCGAGCAGAATATGGAGACAGGGGTGTAGAAGGACTGCTGGAGAGAACAGAGGTTGGAGTCTGAGGTGCAGAAGTACCATTGCAGAAAGCAGAGGCTAGAGACTGTGTTTCAGAAGGATCCTACAGTGAGCAGAGTTTGGACACTGAGGTTCAGAAGTACTGTTGCAGGAAGCAGAGATTGGAGATTGGGGCGCAGAAGTACTTTTACAGAGAACAGAGGTTGGATTCTGAGGTGCAGAAGGACTTTTACAGATAGCAGAGGTTGGAGACTGATGTGCAGAATGACTGACACATAACGCAGAGTTTGGAGATACTGGTGTAGAAGGACTTTTACAGAGAGCAGAGGTTGGAGACTGCAGTACAGAAGGACTGTTACAGAGAGCAGGGGTTTAAGACTGGCTTGCAGAGGGATTGTTGCAGAGAGCAGAAGTTGCAGAGTGAGGTGCAGAAAGAGTGTTACAGAGAGCAGGGATTGGAGACTCTGGTGCAGAAGGACTGATACAGAAAGCAGAGGTTGAATACTGGGGTGTAGAAAGACTGTTGCAGGGAGCAGAGTTTGGTGACTTGGTTGAAGAAGGACTGTTGCAGACAGCAGATATTGGAGACTGAAGTGCAGAAGGAATGTTGCAGAGAGCAGAATTTAGATACTGGGGTGCATATGGACTATTGCAGAGAGCAGAGGTTGCAGACTGAGGTGCAGAAAGCCTGATACAGACAGCAGAGTTTTGAGAATGTGGTGCAAAAGGACCGATACAGATAACAGAGGTTGGAGAATGTGGTGCAGAAGGACCCTTACAGAGAACAGAGTTTGGAGACTAAAGAACAGAAGGACTGTTACAGAGAGCAGAGGTTGGAGTCTGGGGTGCAGAATGAATGATACATAACACAGATTTTGGAGACTCGGGTGCAGACGGACCGTTACAGAGAGCAAAGTTTAGAGACTGGGTTGGAGAAGGACACTTACAGAGAACAGAGGTTAAAGACTGCGGTACAGAAGAACTGTTGTTGAGAACAAGGTTGGAGACTCGGGTGCAGAGGAACCATTGCAGAGACCAGTGCTTAAAGACTGCAGTACAGAAGGACTGTTACAAAGAGCAGAGGTTGGAGACTGGGTTGGAGAAGAACTGTTGCAGAGAGCAGAGATTGCAGAGTGATTTGCAGATAGACTGTTACAGAGAGCAGAGTTTGGATACTGTGGTGCAGAAGGACTGATACAGAAAGCAGAGGTTGGAGACTGGGGTGAGGATGGACCCTTACAGAGAACAGAGGTTGAAGACTGCTGTACAGAAGAAGTGTTTTTGAAAACAAGGTTGGAGATTGGGGTGCAGAGGGACCATTGCAGAGAGCAGAGGTTGGAGACTGGGGTACAAAATGATCTTACAGAGAGCAGAATTTTTAGACTGGGTTGCAGAAAGACTGTTGCAGAATAGACGTTGGAGACTGGGGTGCAGAAGGATCGTTGAAGAGAACAGATTATTGAGACTGGGGTATAGAAAGACTGTTCCAATAAGCAGAGGTTGGAGACTGGGGTGCAGAAGGACGGTTGCAGAGAGAAGTCGTTGAAGACTGAGGTGCAGAAGGACTCTTTCAGAGAACAGAGTTTGGAGACTGGGGTGCAGAAGGACTGATACAGAGAGCAGAGGTTGGAGACTGAGGTGCAGAAGGAAAGTTACAGAGAGCAGAGCTTGGAGACTGGGGTGCAGAAAGACTGATACCGAAATCACAGGTGGGAGACTGGGGTCAGAAAGGACCGTTACAGAGAGCAGAGGTACAAGACTGCAGTAAAGAAGGACTGTTACACAGAGCAGATGTTGAAGTCTGTGGTATAGAATGGCTGTTGCAGAGAACAGAAGTTGGAAACTGGGATGCATAAGGACCGTTGCAGAGAGCAGAGGTTGGAGACTCATGTGCAGAAGGATTGTTAAAGAGAGTAGAGTTTGGAGACTTGGGTGCAGAAGGATCTTTCACAGAGCTTAGGTTGGGGACTGGGGTACAGAAGCACTGTTGCAGAGAGAAGAGTGGGGAGACTTGGGTGCAGAAGGAT